>NC_135359.1:9292500-9600000 GCF_051622035.1 Arctopsyche grandis
TCTCAGGACGTTTGTTGTCAAATAAATATGGTGTTAGAACGTTAACGATCTCGGATATAAAAAGAGTGTAAAAATTATCAAGTTTACTGATTCTTTAATGACAGAAGATGGAGGCTCAGAGCGTAAGGTTATGAAAAAATCTGGAAATGAAAAAGTCGAAGAGTGTATTTTTATGTGGTTCATTCAAAGACGATCGTCTGGACAGCCAATATTTGGTCTATTATTGTGTGAAAAGTATTCGTGATTTGGCAGCTTCAAAAAAAACAGCTAACTTTAAGCAAAAATCCATAATTGAATTTCTCAATAAAGAATAATTTAATATTGATCTTCATGTTATTATATACGGAAATTTTGACAAATAAAAATTATTCAAACTGAATGTACACGTCTTTCCCTGTCAATTGTGATTTTTTCGACTATCCGAACTACCTTCATCCCCTTCTACTGTAATAGTAAAATATCACCTCAAAAACACAAGCATTTGTATGCTATATAATTTGTATATTCAATGCCACACCTTCACAGTTGTGTTATAATCAAGCCCGCCGAGAGTTGTGTTATAATCCCGGGGCGTGGAAAAATAGTTTCGGGCTCTATAACAAACTAAAAAAAAGATCTTATAGATATATTTTTAATATGCGAAAAATCTATCAGAACTCTTAGAAAAATACTCATCTGTTGAATGCTATTTTTTAAAATAATTGAAAAATAAAGTATGGTGTAAAGGTATGATTTTACATGGGTATAAAGAATGCGCGGATCGAAAAGTAATAAGCATTTAGCATTTAATAAATATATGTATTTTTATGCAGAATAATATAAAACATCAATATCGGTTAGTCGAACGTCCTGACACAGGCCCCTCGAGTAGTCCGGGCCCTGAAACTTTACCCCAGCTTCCCCCCGCCTCTCGTTGGCCCTGGTTATAATACAACTTTAGTACGAATGTAATATTATAATATTGGGGAAAATGGTTGAAAAAAAACTATATGATCTAAGGAAAATCAGATTTTTGTCTTAATTTTAATAAGCATATTATGAAATATGTAGTGTAACTTACGATACATGATGTTTCATACAAAATAGTTATAAACAGCTGATTATTATAAAACAAGAGGTATGTTCGGCCAGTGTACGGGATTGTTGGAGTCTACGTACTGATCGAAATTCAGTTGTAAACTTGTCTCTAGGCCTATTATTTTATCAGCAGATGACCCGTACAATGATTTCATTTCGGTGAATCTCTTTTTGTCGAAAGGTTCTTCGGGGGGTGCTGTTTTCGATGCTTCAATTTTATCTTGAAGGCTTTTCTTTTCCTGATCTCGTTGCAACCTGTGTTCAGCGCTCTTTTGTAAAAATGCTAACATTTCCTCGCTTAGTACAATATCATAATTTTCAGATTCTTCTTCATCATTGCATATTTCGACCCGCTTTTTGATATGTTGATTTTGGTGTTTGCGGACTCGATCATTTGAAGCGGGGAAATTACCTTTATTCTTATACAAATCTCTAATGATAGAATGCAAGACTTTGTTTTCATATGAAAGCGCTGTTGCCTTTGACTTCCAGTAAGCTATTTGGTGTTGGTACTGCCATGATATTATTCCATTGAACGAGTTACTCCAAAATGCTGCTGCGCTATCAAAATTTTGAGACTCGCACTGAGATTGCGGTGTTGACTGAGAATTTCTTTTACGGTTGGCAGCTTTTCTTCTCTTTCTTACTTGGCGTTGTCGCTTTTTATGTCGATGAGTCTTAGGCACTGACGTTGACTGTTCCATTTTCTATAAAAAAAGTATACAACACATTTTAAATAATCAAAGATTTGTTTATAATAAAAATTATCACAACAAACATAAGTATCATATTATAAACAAACTGATCTTAATACAAATGTAAAGGAAAAAAAAAGATATGAAAAGTTTATGTTGAAATTATAGAATTAGGTTATAATGTACATTAACAAGCTAAATAAAAGCTTTTAAAAACGTATTTAATTAGAGAGGACGCATATGTACACATACTATGTTAAGGAGGATTTAAAAATGAAAAGTAGGGTTATTTGAATACAATTATATTCTTACTCTGATTCCAAAAATATAATAATCAAAAGAAACAATCCAATAATCAACTATACAACTGACAGCTGCGTCCCGCTAAAGATTTGGCCAAAACAGCCATGTTTATTACAATATAATTTCGGAATCTTTTGTGATGATTTTTATGTCAATAAAAAGGCTTTTGAATGATATACATTTACAAATACACTGCAGTTACATTAATGGCCTCTAGGTGCCGCAAACAATTTTGGTCAAGTTATTGACGTTATCGAACAATATTGAAAAAAATCAAAAATGCATTTCCCAAATAATTTTATTATACATACCTATATATCATGTCTGTGAGTTTCACATATGTTCTGGTGGAGGCCAGTATTGCCGAGATAATCTCTTCAAATGGATCTTATAAGTAGGTATGTATAATAAAATTTATGGAAAATATGTATTCGATTTTTATCGATGTAGCGTCAATCACTAAGAGCGAATTGTGACTTAACTTTTACTGCTAACGACTAGTCTCTAATTTTATTGAAATTTAATAATCCCTCAATCAAAAATCACGAATTTAAATTACATTATAAATAAAATCATTGAATTGCAGGTATTTTGATGTGTTGTGGCCGAAACCGATTGTTTCCTCCGTCTCATACTTACTTATTTTTATTCTCGTGTTTTTTATTAGATTTATTTGTTTGTGTATGAAATTCATACACATACAATATTAATGTACTTACCTTTTATTTATACCTACATATTTAATTATCAATAATACAATAAATTTGGATACATGTCAATGATTTATAGTATTTTTTTGAATTTGAGTTTATTAAAATCATTCAAGTTGAAGTCAAAGTTTGGAGTCGAATAATTATAAGATAAAGTCGGAGTCGGTAAATTTTGAACCGACTCCAAAGCCTTGCTAATTAGGATAAGTATATTACTCGATGCTCGGATGCATCTTGTTAACCAATAAGTACTCGGATGCATCTTGTTAACCAATAAGTAACCAATAAGTACCAGGAAAGAAATTCGATATTGGAAAGATACACTAAAAAAGTATAAAAAATTTACATAAGAGAAATATTATTTAAAAGTGTATATATTTCTACAGTAAATTGGCTGATAACTAACTTTCATCTATATTTCTATAAATTGCGCTATATCAGTAGGCACAAAGCTACAAAATAATAAATTCGACTTCAATACATTTTTTTTAAATTATGGCTGTGTATTGGTACGCTAAGGCAATTTTAGTTTGACACAAGTTATCAGACAGGTGTCTTTTTGTTTGGTAACAGTTTACATTTTATTTTCGTCATTGCGTAATTAGAAATGAACTTAAGTAAAGTTTGTCGGTGTTGCTTAAGAGAAAACGAACAAACAAAAAGTCTATTTGATCGCTTAGAATTCAATTCTCAAAATGATTTAATTTCAAACGTTCTTTATGATTGTTTTAGTTTTGAGGTCAATTTTGTTTATTATTTTTACTATTGAATTGTTTTCTTTACACTTTAATCATATTCGCTAATTTTTTTTGTAGTCAATGGAGAACGATGGTTTTCCTCAAAATATATGCATGCCCTGCATTAACCACTTACAGGATGCACACTCTTTCAAAACGATGATTCAGAACTCTTTAAACATATTAGAGCAACATGAAAATCACATATTCAAAATGACAAATAACGATCTTCCTACTGATTCTATTGACAACTGGGACAACAAAGCAATTATAACAATGTTAAAGATCGAACCTTCGAGTCCAAGCTTCAATAATGATACATTTAATCGTGAATTAGATACCAAAGAAGTAGAAATTACATACGAAGAAAATAGTGACTTTTTGACAAATACCAAATCAAATAAAACATTACTATATTGTACTGTATGTACTGCGAAATTCACCGATCGGAAAAATCTTCTCCAACACTGTAATACAAATCATGTGATAAAAAAGCGTCAGGGAAAATGCTGCGATTACTGCAATGATATGTATGATGATTACAGGTCGTTAATAGCGCATAGAAAGAAACACTTTACTCCGCACGTCTGTCAGTTATGCTGGAAAGGTTTCATAACAGAAGACGAGCTTAAAAATCACGAAGACGAGTGTGCTAGGCTTAAAAGTTCAATTGAAAATGAATCGTCCGATTCACACGATCCGCGGTCCAAGAAAAGGCAGTGTCACATCTGCGGGAAATCTTTCGCCGCTGACTATATCAAAATTCATATTCTGATTCACGGCGAGGGCAAATATAAATGCAAAATATGCGGTAAGAAATTCAAACAACCCACTAGTCTCAACTCACACATCAACTGGAATCACAAGAGAGAGAAAAAGTATTCGTGCAATTTGTGCGAAAGTACTTTTATTACTTCCGGTGCAAGACGTTCGCACATCAGATACAAGCACTTGAAAGAAAAGAATTGTATTTGCGGTGCTTGCGGCAAGAACTTTTTCTCATCGTCTGAACTTCGAAGGCATTTACTTACACACACGGGTAAAAAGAACTTCACTTGTAAATTATGCGATAAGGCATATGTAACTCAATATGCGTTCAAAATTCATTTAAAAGTTCACGAAAAAAGTAATGCCATGTCTAATTTACAACGAGCTTGAAATTGTCGATGGAGTTTAGTGACTTATACTAACTTAAAACATACATATGTACATAATATTAATAAAATACATTGATATATTTAATAATATATTTTAAGAAACAGATTTTGCAGTTTGGGTGCTTATATATATTTTTTTATTTAATCATAATATTGAATATAAAAATGTTAACAATGTAAAGATGTTCTATTTCAAATTTTGTTCATAAATACGATAAATATTACTGTATATTATATTAATTGTTAATAAAACATTCAATAAAACGTTCAAATTTAACACATTCCAAAACTTTAATGCCTCCATTTGTAACTATCATATAATATTTATCACATTACGAGATTGCAACTCTACGGTAATATAATACAATGCGTGCAAAACTTTCATTAATAAACGGCTAATCAATGGTTGTGAATGTAATGTACTAAAAAAATGTGAAAAACCTCTTCAAAACAGAAATCAATATTTTATCATGATCGTAACAAAAGTTATAAAAGCAGTCTTCTATATGTATATATTTAAGTATTAATTTTAGAAAATGATTCTTATAAAAATTGCGAATATTATATAAATATAATATGTGTACTTCACAATAATGTAGAAAAATATTTGAATCACTTTTTCATTAAAAAAAATATAAAATAGCTACCGGTTTTTTTTTTTAGCAATATTCACAAGGCATTCATTAATTGAAAATCCATATAGTTGGCTTATTTTTTTATATCGATATAAAATTCACTATTTAATGTTTTTAAAGAAAGCTCAAGTCGATAGATCTTTGATATGCGACTTCTTCTTTATCTGCTTTAAAGCGAATTCCGTTCGAAGTTGACACACTCGCGTCTGATCCATTCTCTTTTACGCCATTTTGTACAGGTGACGAAATTTCTTCATCTTTTGCCGGTTGATTGACGATGACTTCTTCCAAACCCAATATACGTCGGATCTCATTGGTTAAGTGTGGCGCTGACACAATCTGGTGATATATTGCTTCAGCTTTGCTCAAAACGTGGTCAAGGTTGATGTGCATTGAAAGATCATTCACATGCTAAAAATGCAAATACAACATTGAATCTAAATATAAACACATCTACAAAAAACAAATTTGTGATTCGATTTACCTTGAGTATTTTCGCGAAACCGTATCCCCTTTCTTCAAACACGGTCTTTTCAGAATCGAGTATAGCCACACTGACTAGAAGATGAAAGTTCTTACAGGGTTTTCCCGTCCAAAGTACCTCCCATAACCTAAAAGCATCAATACGTATATGCGATCGACTTTCACAGCTAATTTTCACGACAAATATTGGAATTGTGAAAGATTTTTACCTCATTGTGTCGTGCAGAGATAGTTCTCTTTTAAATAATACTAAAAGCCATCTGAAACAGAAGTACATATTTGCGGAACTTTGTTCTCTGAGATAATTGGCTAACTTTGGACAAACAAAATTGGTTAAGTCGTACAGCTGCTGAAGTTGTAATTTCATTCCAGCTTGATCTATATCAAAATTTGTGTGCTGAAATAACAAAAATTTATCATATGGTCATATTCTCACTTACATTATTTAAAACTTGACTTTAACAAGTACTACAATAATTACCACTTTGTCCATAAATCCGACAAAACACCAGAACGCATCAACTTCGTCTTTCAATACGAACAAAATGGGAGACAAGAGATCGCTCATGCCCTGAACGTACCCCAAGTCAAAATTGTACATCACAAAAGTCATGAGTATATCATTGAGAGTATCTATATTCGGATTATCATCTCCAGCATAAAAATCAAACGTCCTGTCAGTCCGATCAACGTCCTTTTTAACGAGACTTTTCCGTTCGTGGAAATCAGTAAATCGATTTTCTTGCATCGGTGTGATAGATTTCCATTGGGTTTTCATTGTGTAGTATTCTGACGATTTTTGATGACGCAGAACTTTTCGCTCTTCGTCAGTCGTGTTCCAAGGAAAATAATTGAGCAAATATTTCCAAACTTCACTCCTAAGTGTATGTTCAACACCCTGTAGATAAAACAAATAGTAAAAAAAAATGTATACTTGTAGAAAAGCTAATAAATAACTAGCATGTAAAATAATATATACCCCTTTAAAAATAATTTCTTTTACGATTTCTACTTCACTAATGCTACCCGTATCATCTCGGAACACAATTAATTGATTTTCCAATAAAGGTATTCCTCTGAAATGACAGTAAGTATTGTATTAAAATAATTTTAGGAATAGCATTTAAATAACTAAATATAAAATATAGTACCTTAAAATTTCAGGCCGAGGAGACAGCTCGAATTCGTCTAAGCTCCAATTACCGACTTCGACGTTATCAGAATCCATGCTGTTAAGAGACGACTTTTCAGCTGCTTCTTCAGCACTGAAAATTCCTGGCGAAACAATACATATGATATATATGCAATTTTTTACTATATATACTGTGCGTGCAATCGATTAGTAAGCCGTAGGAACCTAATTTGGCACCAGCTTTCCATATAGTATCCACAGGAGCTATGGCGATGTTTCTGACGAAACTACGCAGTCCGTAACTCGAACTAGGATCATAGAAGAAGTCATCGAGATCTGCCAGACTTCCGTTGGTTGTGGGTTTCAAGTTGGGAGTCACGATATGAACGGCGTTCTTGTGAACTTTCAATATCTCACAGTGAATATTTATGTTGCGCGAAAATGTATCAGCATTTCCATGCGGAAAATAGAAGGTGGCTGAACCGATGCCTTTCTTCCCAGTCAGCGTAATTATTTTGTGCAACGTTGTGATTTTGTCGATATTCTCCAATAAAAATCGGTGATTGCTCAAAGTAGTCACTGAAATTAAAACACCCTTCGATTAGATATGAGTCGGCCTGAAAATTTTTAATACATAGACCTTGTTTTTCTACCTACTGTACTATAATACAAGATCCAATCATTGAATACTGCTGAGTTTATGCTTAAAGTGGAGATTATAGACAAAAAGAAGTCCAACTTACGTCTAGTATTGACGACAGTCCATTCCTGTTCTTGCAACGAATCGATCAGTACAAAGTCTTTTGGCTTCCAATCGATGGATATTTTGTGGTGAGGATATTCGACGATGGAGAGAGTGCCGGTGCATCCGATGTAGAGAGATTTGGCCGTTATCGATTTGAGGATTACACCGTCTTGTATGTATAAAAGCTGAAAATGCATACACAAGATAAGTATAGTGCAATCAATAATCAAAAATGTATACTGCGCAGTTTGCACTGTACGATAGCTTTTGATTATGATGTTTTGTAGGTAGTTTGAATTAACAAAATTAATAACAAATAATAATGAAAGAACGGGTGAAAAACAAATATAGACGTTTTTAAGTACAGTGAGCGACAAAAAAAGTACACCCATCCGAATTTCTATGTATTTTTATTTTATTACTTTATATCGCCAGCAATATAGCTCGGTGGTAGCGTTAATGCTAAACACCGAGTTGAAGTTGACCTTGATTGAAGAGAATTTATCCCGAGTATTTCTGCAGTGCTGCTGGTCAGACTTGGATATTTGTCACTCTAAGTCTATCGTTTCTTATCAGAGTTTGCCAATTATCCGATTTCATGGTTGAAACGGTTCCTCATTAAATTGACAAAACCATTCTACCTACTACATATTTGAATATGATTTCAAATTTAAAATTCATAAACTTTTATATGTACAAGATTAATACCATAGGTGTCGCTCAGGGGAAACCCATAAGGACATTGTGGGGAAATATGCAGAGTACTTATAATTATCTTCTCGATGTGAAAATGTCTTAAATCATCTGGATAATATAATTAAAAAAGACGGAATAAAACCAATGTATTTATTTGCAAAATGGACAAAAAACTAAGGAAACCATGTTGGCAGCTCTTCGGTCGTTTTCAACTTATTCTGAGGCAATCTTGTAAAATTTGGAAATGAATAATTATTAATTAATAATTTAACGTAATATTTCGTAATCAATCTTTATTTTTTTCATGACTGCCTCAATTATTCTAGATATGGACTCACATAATTAAAAAAAAAAATCTGGAATGATCATTCTCATTCCTTGCCCATGCTGCCATTATTCTATTTTTAAATACCTAAAGACTTTAATGATGTTAAAATTTCAGCGTCCTTCTGTATGGGACAGAAGCACAGACCCCGGCAGATGCAATATGTAAAAAACTGCAGGCCTTTCGGATGTAGGATGCTGAAAATCTCATGAGAAACATGTCCGAGTGCTCTAATATGGAAAGGTTCAAATTAGAGTATCTTAGACATGTGATGCGGAACCAGAAATACGATCTACTGCGCCTAATAGTCGATCCAGGGAAAGATCGCAGGCCAACGCAGTTAAGGCTAGCGAAAAAATAATGATTGAAGAATATTCAGCAGGTCTCAGGTTTCAGCACCCGAGCAATATTAGAGCAGCCGTCAAGTTGCCAACGTTCTAGGAGGACATGGCATGTGAAGAAGAAATTTCTGAAATGTTTTCGGTTTAAAGGATCCTTCTTTTTTGCAAAACCGTCTGTAAATTCTTGATAATATTCAGGTTAGACTGTTTCTGGGCCGAGTGAGGGATTTTACATCAAAGCGATTTGATAACTTATAGAACGTGCGGAATCGTCCTGAAATATTGGTTCAGCGGTTAATTCTTTGAGTCCTTCGATTGTGCACTGCAATCGTGGACCTTTGGACGAATTCTACCACCTCCTTTCTGTGTCCTATTACACACTCTCATATCACAACATACGTGGAATGCTTCACTGTTAATGAAATGCAGATTTCATGATAACGTTCTCGACATCTAAGGCAAACTATGGTCTTCCTAACTGAGCCAATCAAGTTAAATTTTATCTCATCAGAGAGTAACATCATGTACCAGTTATCTGGTGTCAATTTTTTGTTTATATTTGTCTCATTCTAGTCTTTTTTTTTCATTGGAGTCATTGTACTCTAGTTTCAACGCCTTGAATCCAAGTTTATTGAGTTCTCTTTGAATCGTATGGGTATCTTCTAATGTGGACGATAAAGTGTAGACTTCGTCCCTAATTCTAAATGCAGTAGACAATCAAATAGTTTCCGGATATTGGTGCCCTCGTTAATTGTCCGGCTTCATACGGTGAGAAGACATCTCATCGATGCTATGCTATTGCCAAGAAAATTTACATTAAACTAAATGACGAATTGACCATCAGCTTTGTGCATACTGATAAAAATAGTATATAGAATATTTAAAACAAAAAAATGGTTGGGATAGTTCATTGTTTACGGCAGATAGAAAGGTTTGATTTGCGTTATTTGTCCAAAGTCTACATGCAAATTTTTTTTGTCCCATTCTAGTCGAAAACTTGTAAGTTTTATATTATAATTATAAGTTACGACACTGTGGTGTACAAATTTTTAAAGATTGATAAATGAACAAACAAGTAAAAATTGCATGTGTGTGTGTGTGTGTGTGTGTGTGTGTTATTTTGAACAACAGTCAACAAGTGATAAGTGCGGTTCTATTATAACGATTGCTCAATATAGCCAAACTCACAACATTAGTCACGAAAGGGCAAAAACATTAGTCATGAGCGATAAGAAAGCGGTGATTGAAATATCAATCACGGTGTGTTCGAGCGGTTTAACGAGCTGTGGCGTAAAGTTGTATGGAGAGAGGTCGTCCTTTGTATGGTGCGCCATGTGTATGTAAGTGACGTCATGACTTTGACAGGAGAGTGGGCGGGTGCGGGTGCGGGTGGGGGTGGGTGGGGGCAGAGTCACTCACCCGTTCAGGCTCTCCGAGGGGGGCAGAGTCGCCCTCCATGGTGGCCTCGAAGTCGCGGAAACGACGAAGATCGCTCGAGATCGACGACGACAACAACACCCACTCCTGTCAACACCGAGTACACGATGCGACTGAACAATCATGTAAACACGCTCTAACACCACTTTTTACGACCTACTACCGCTACCATAATATTTACGTATTTGCGATGGTTTGGTGGTAAACGGACTACTTGTCATATGTGAACCAGTCACAGGACAACCGTTCGTTCTAGATCGGTCACACGCGATCACCCGTCACACTAAAACTGGTCACAAGAAAACTGGCTACACCCTAAAATCGGTCACGAGAAAACAGGTTGACTGATTTTAGTGTGTGACCAGTTTTATCGTGACCAGTTTTAGTGTGACGGGTGATCACGTGTGACCGATCTAGAGCGACCGGTTGTCTTGTGACCGGTTCACATTTGACTAGTAATCACCGAACCGGTTTGGTGGGTATTCCGCAAAGAGGGATCTCGCGCCAGAGAGATGTAATAAGTAGTCACCGGAGCCTGAGGGGGCCGGGTATTGTTCAAAGGTTGTAAATGCATTGTTAAAGGTTTGCCGAACAATAGATAGCACTGTGACTATCCTACCTCTAGTAATAAGAATAGAGGGGCCCTTACAAATAATTGTTGTCAATTTTACGCGGTACGTCTCTATAAATACGCTACGTCGCACGGAATACAATCAGGTTTGGTGCATCCGCTCTAAAATCGTCAGACAAACGAACGACAGATTAACAGAACGGCAGCTTTAAACGTAATTCTCGTTTTCTCGAATGATAGATTGCACATCAGATGACGAGTAACCTTTCGATGTGCACAGATGCAATTATTAAAATGGTAATTATTAAAATTGAGTTGGATCTTTCTGGCGAGTTTAATAAGGCAAGATTCGGAACTTATTTATAGCAGCCGTCCGTTAACCTGTTGTTCAATTTGTCTGTCGATTTTAGAGCGGATGCATGGTATCCAATACAATCGGATCAATTTACTTATTTTATTTTATTTTAGAAAATCAATTAATCAAGCACACTCGTCTAACAGATTACTCCAAAGCGACGAGTGTGTAAAAAAATTTTTCCCATGTTGTTTATTGTGTGTTTTTGAATGTATTGTGCAGTTTTTTTTACCGATGCTTGCCCATCTTGCGAGTAATATAAACAAACAGAGAAGTTTCTATCGGACATACGTCGAGCACCAAGCGTCAAATACGATTGATGCTAAAATTATTTAGATCTGTCCGTGGACAGAATGTCACTTGACAACAATATAACACATAAAGCCACTTCTATTAATATTACATTTTTTTGTCTCGCGCACATTACTAAAATCTCGATCACGGAACATCCAACATGGCACCCAAAAACTCCATCAATCGAAAGCAAACTTAATTGTGCTAACGAGAACTTGAGTGCCAGATGATCCGCGATCGAGATTTTAGTGACGTGTGCGAGATCGCTTTTTGCGAAATAATCCGTTTACCATTGAGGCCGTCGACACCAACAATATTACTTGTGGTTACAAAACAACCTGTGGTTGCTATTTGGGAACTGGATAAGGAAAATATTGTAAGTAATATTGTTGGTGTCGACGGCCCCATTTGCGATAGACGTTGTGCAATTGTGATATAATCGTGTCGTTTGAAATTCGATTGAATGGGAAATGGTTGTTTTTGGGTAAAATAAATGCTGAACGGTTGGAAATGGGGAACAATAACTGAGGTTACTTTCGGAATATGAATTTGAAAGATGAATGTTCAAGGTAAGAGAAATAGGGTTGTCTACAGTTGCGGATCAAGTAAATGGGGCGCCTCAGGCGCATTTGAAATTTGAGGCCCCCACTACAGTAAAAAATGCTATTGTCGTTTTTTACCATGCCTTTCAGTATGAACATACATATAGCCAGCAGTATGGCTCGGTGTGTTGCGTTTATGTTTTGCACCGAGAGATTACTGGGTTCGATCCCGTGCTAATATTTAATACTGTTGGTTAGACTTGAATATTTATGACTCCAAGTCGATCGTTTCTTCATTGTTGAAAAGGTTCATCAAATTAGCAAAAATCATCCTACCCGCTGTCAGAAATATCTGAATTTGATTTATATACAGTATGTAAAAATTTATGTACAAGTCTAACTCCATAGATGTCTCAATGGGATAATTAATTGTTAATTTCGTGGTCTTCATCCTCTCGAAATACAGTGATTTATGTAATAAAAATGAAGCAATGTTTGTAATTAATTGTTTAGGAAGGCCCATTGGCAGTGGCGTAGCTACCGCGCCCGCAGACCCCGCAATGCGGGGGGGTAGCCGAGGCTTGGGGGGCGCCGCAAAGCGGCGTGCCTTTTTTAGAGATTTTTTAATTTGTTCTGTAATTTCTTTGCAATAATTTTTTTAAAAACCTCTGTTGTTTTTAACCTATTTGCATCTCTTTTTATTGTATTTACATATAGCTGACAATTCTCTCTTTTTCTTGTATGTATTTTTGTTAAAATAACGTGTAAAAACAATAAAATAAAATAATATGAGGCGTAAAAACCAATAAAATTTACAAATTTATAAATTTTTAGCTGTCAACATTAACAGATGGGAAGTTTTTAAGGAAAATTCATCATCAGTTACTTTAAACAGATTGTGCACTGCTGGTTGGTCGTCCAGATTAATGAACTTAGATATATATGTAGGTACATATATGTACAGATGTTTTAAAATTTCTTACAGAAATAATTTTAAAAAGTAAAAGAAATGATGAACAATCAGAAGAAAAGTGACTAAAAAAGAAAATGGAAAGTTTCGAATTTATTCTCTTACTCGTGCTTCTTGAAAAATTCTTCGGTTTCTCAACTTTGTTTCAAATTTCCTTCAATCAAAAAACGCTGATGTTATCAGTGCTCAGTCTATGATTAGAAATGCATATTGCGAGATCAGTAATTTTATAAATAGATTTGAAGGATTCGTAACAATTTCAACAATATTAGGGTTGAAGCCAAAATTGAATCTAAAAGCATCATCAACTTAGTCATGATATACGATTCCAGGATCCATTAAAAGAAATTTTGAACAATTTTTAATGCGGCACTAAACGTAAGCTAAGTGCAAATGGAAGGTTCGTATCACGTTATTTAAGCATTGTTTCAAAGTTCGCTTTCCTGCAAATCAATTATCAGATGAAGATTTACATATACATATGTATATGTATATCGTGAAGCTATGTCTCTAGCCAATTAATATGTCAATGATTTTGACAAATCATTGCCTAATCAGGTACTTGATTTCCGTTCGTGCTTAAAAGAAAATAAACCTTGTAAAAATAAAGAACACAACGTGTTCATAATTTGGCAAAGCTCTTCATTTGTAATTTTTATAATTTAAATTCGTCATTTAAATCATCTTGTTCCTCACGCTTCCGGTAACTGTAGCCACTACGGAGCGCTCGTTCACAAGTTGAAACTTATTAAAAATTACTTAAGGTCAACTATGTCACAACATCGATTCAAAGTATTAGCAATGATTGGTATTAAATTTTAACAAAATAGTCGTGTTTGCCGATGAGTCCAGAAAAAAGTTTTTCTACGTAAAAAAGGTATGAATTATTAATTTGGAAAGCTATTTTGCTGTAAGGAAATAATATGAATATATGAGAGGGGGGGGGGGGGGGCGCCTTAAAATATTTTGCGGGGGGGCGTCTGGAATTCACGCTACGCCACTGCCCATTGGGGTCTACCTGTCAGGCCTTCCTGGTATATATACTCGTACATACATATATCTACGAGTATGTAAAAAATAAAAATATGGTTTTTCATTAGGATTTTACAAAACCATATTTTTTTATTTATTTACTATATGTACTTGATACACTAAAGGCGAAATCAGACAGCGGTGAATGTGGCACGTGTTTTTTGTTAGATAGTTTTAAACATAGAGAAAAAATGTAGCGTTCATGGGACGTGTGCATGGGATAGTCCTTTCAAAACGACACATTCGACCTATGTCGTTGAAATTGTATGGTAGTATTTATCCTTGCTTGACAGTGATCTATACCAAAACGACCCTTTGGACCATTTTCGGTAAAATTGTATCCTTGCTTGACAGTGATCGATCACTGTCAAGCAAGGATACAATTTTACTAATGAAAGAGGTGGAATCATATTCGCATAATATTCGCTAGCAAAGGCCTATTTCGGGGGCCCCAAGCACGCGCTTATTTTCAATGTACATATCATAAACCGCCGTTGGTTGTCTATGATAATGTCGTTGATCACTAGGATTTTTAAGCTAAAAATCTAAAATAAACGAAATCTTTATGCCCTCAATGGTATTTACGTTCATTACTAACTGATAACAATACATTATTTTTATCGCTTGTGAGAAGCATGCTGGAGAATAATGCGATTGTGTGGAATCGGCATGAAGCAAATTACTCTCTAATGATTGAGAAAGTGCAAAAAGCATTTCTTCGTTTCTTATATAGGAAGGTGTAAGGTGTATTACCCATATACCCTACTCCTTTCTTTTTGGGCATTCTTGGGTATAATTCCCTTGAAACTTCCCATTAATTCGTTTTGTTCTCCAGGTTCAAAGTAGTAATACGTCACGCCCGTCGTTGCTGGAACAATTGCATATTTAAGTTTGAGACGTTCTCATCTTTCTGAAATTTTTAGATCATTGTAGCGCATTAGAGACTCCTGTAATGCCACAATGGTCCAAACTTAAATTTAAATAAATACATCTTATTAATTGTTATTAATTTAATCCTAACAGTTAACAATATTGTATTGTTTCTCCTATCGAAAATGTCATTGACGAGGGAATTTATAAAATACAAACCTAATGTTTAGGTTTTAGTAATATACATATGTACATACACAAACTTGTTTAAAATGTGTGTCAAAATTTGTAATCCGATGATCGAAATGTGTGTTGAAATCTGATGCCAATAGTACATATGTATATGTATGTACACATTCTTTCAATAATGCCATATAATTATGCTGACCATACGTCCTTTATTTAAGAGGACAGTCTTTTATTCACTGCTTTGTCCTAACGACTATCGCTAAAATTATTAACGCCGAAATATTTAAAGACGCAATTTAATTTATTAATAAGATATACGCGTTTAAAAAATACGCAATTTTTACAGTTTTTTGGCATTTACACATATTTAACTCAAATATAGTATTGCTATCCCAAAATTGAGTATTTGAATCAATAGTCAAATGTTTTTCCTATTGATAGTGATTTTTAAGAGCTTTATTCAATACTTTAGAAGTCAAAAATTTACTTTTTTCCGTAATGTAATGAGCTTATTTTTCACTTTACCATGTTTATAAGGGTTGTTTTTTATATGCATATTTTCTCAATATATTTTTTTTTATCTAAATGTACTAATTTGATTAGTAAAAGTTTTTTAAATTTCAATATTAATATGATGGTGTAAATTTTTTATGCTATTTTTTTTTA
This sequence comes from Arctopsyche grandis, assembly GCF_051622035.1. Classification (NCBI taxonomy): domain Eukaryota; kingdom Metazoa; phylum Arthropoda; class Insecta; order Trichoptera; family Hydropsychidae; genus Arctopsyche; species Arctopsyche grandis. The sequence continues at coordinate 9,308,463 of NC_135359.1, forward strand.
ATAAATGTTATAATCTTATGAAGCATTTTTTAGGTTATAAAACGATTCTTTACATGCCCTTTATTTGCTCCAAAAAAATATGGTCACCGTTTGTATAAAACAAACATTTTGTCATAAATCTAGTTGACTACTTATTCATCAAATCGCATTCAGATAATTGATATTTGATTCGTTGATTTTCTGACCATTTGATTCGAGTTTATTTTGAAACGAATGTCAATATTTCCATTATAAAGATCGCATTAATACCTTTATAATTAACCAGTCACATTAAATGCTCATGACAAGTGTTTAAGAACTATCATTCTATAGATATGTATGTTTTTGATTCGAATTACTTGTCTACGCATACATATACTTATGGATATTATGGAATTTTAATATAAATAGTAATATTATTAAACTAAATTCAATCATTTTTTATGGAAAATGACCAACGTGCTATTTTAAATGTAAATAATAACAAATAAAAAAGAAAATTGAATTTGAAAAGTACAAAAAGGTGGAGCCATGATGATCACTGCGGGCTTATTGTGTGGCAATAGTAGTTTTTTGTTTGTATAGAAACAACTTCGACTGCATGAGCTTCGTTGCTGTTGTTGCTGAGAACTCATGAGTTTCCGTCAAATCGTCGACAACTCATAGAAAATCATTTAAGACAATGGAGTTTTCTTATATGGGATGGCGAGACTTGGTTACGGTCTCTCGCCGGACCGTTTCCCGAGTGACCGCGGACTCCTGAAACTAGTGGAGTTTCAATCTGTATATATACTAACTATTGTCGAAAAAACCACCAGCTTTCAATATTTTCAACCATCTTTTTCTTTAATACCACTCACGTAAAAATTAAAAAAAAATAAAAAAATGAACAAAAATACACAACACAATCATGAATTAACACGAAAAAAGATCGGCATGATCTATTACCAAATCTAATTCCATCAATTTTCTCTAGAGAATCGGGAAATACTCATGACTGGTGCCTCCATCTAGTGTCGTTTCATATTCAACTTGCACACTCATATTTCCTAAGAAAAATCAAATTTATATTAATCAAATATTAATATAATAATAGTATACCTCAACTTTAAATTATGTGAATGTTAAATTTTCGTTTAAGGCCTCATATTTTTAGGAATATTTAATAGTTTTCGTAATATTCCGATTTGTTAAGTGACATCTTGCGGCCATTGTAAATATGTGTGATTATAACACGCAGGAATACGTATGCGAAGCTTAGTCCCATCTCTTGATTCATAAACAAGCAATTGCATTGGTATGATACACGATGGTGTACATCAGTGGTTCTCGGGCGAAATTTTACCGTGGCAGCACATGTGATAATAGTGGTCCCATGGAAATGTCTGGTGGCCGCACCAAATTTAATCAAATAAATTAAAGTTACAAAAAAAGTGGATCAATTTATTCATAAAATTGTATATGTATATGTATATATTTATTTAATAATAATGCAAATGGAAATTGCTCAATACTCTTTTCTTCCAATGCAAGCCGCATTGCTGCTTCCAAGTTTGCGTCTGTCAGCTGGTTTCTAAATTTGTTTTTAATAAAGTGCATTACACTGAATGATCTTTCGCAATATACGGTAGTGGGAAAAATAGACAATATTAATAAAGCAATTGTTGCCAAATCTTTATATTGGTTTGTTTCATTGTCAACGTATATTTCCGACCAAAATTTTTGAACCGAAATATTATTAAAATGGTTATTAAGTACTTGATAATGACTAATTTCTAATAATTCATATTTTAGGTTAGCCCAGTTAATTAATCTCAATACTGAAAATGATTTTAATCTATTTTGTAGTACTATGAAATTTTCATTTGTCATCATAATAAAAGGGGAAGATACAAAAGAAACAGTTTTAAAAAAATTCAATTCTTCGAACCTTTTATCAAGTTCCAGATTCAGAGATTTAAGACACTCTATTATTTTAAGTTTTAATTTTAATTTTGAAGTTGTGTCTATCATCTTATCTATCAAATCACTAACAGAAGATAAAATTGAAAAATTGACATTTTCAACTTCGGTCACAAGGCTTTTCGCTATATTTTTTAGTTTGTCAATGATGAGTAGAGGTAGGATAGTCAAGGTGCTGCTCGTTGTTCCATTGTTGTAAATCCTTTGTTAAAAAGGTTCGGCAAACCTTTAACAATGCATTTACAACATTTGAACAATATGTGGCACCTTCTGGGTCCGGACTTTAATGATGAGCATGGTTTCTATTATTGTTAAGTTACTTTTTTGTAGTTTTTAAAATATATTAATTTTTTTTAAATATTAGTATTATTTACTATTAAGTCACTGGTGGCCGCAGTAAAATCCACTAGTGGCCGCACTTGAGAACGGCTGGTGTACATGCATACAATGCAATGTAAATCGAAACCAGAGCTATTATATTTATGTACATGTATTCAAAATAATTATAAGATGGGAAATAATATAACAGCTTGCACGACAAAATAGCAAGTTGGGAAATTTTTGAAAACTTAACATCCACCAAAGCTTATAGCGATTTTTTGTGAAAATAAATATATGCTCGTTGCATTCGTTTCATAGTTTTTGTGATGTTTTTTTGTTTCAAGATTATTAAGTTATAAATTAGTTAAAAACTTTATGGAATGTTTATAATTTTTGATATTAGAATAGTATTAACTGAATTAAAAATGTTATTTATTTAAATATCGTCCTAGTTTGGAAAAACACTTGTAGATGTCAGGCATGTTTGGAATTGCTCAATATATGTAATTAGTCCCGTTTTCCATTATCCCTATAGAATCCTTAAGTCATTCATACACAAATGAATAATATGTGTCTAATTCAAATCTTACATATGTATAAAACAATAAAGTTTGTTCGTATGTATGTTTGTATGTATGTACCTGCGTATTTTTCGTCAACAGTCTATTGTTCTGACGTCATCGAACAAATAATTCGCTTTTTTCCGATTCAAAGGATTCGAAGTTCCCGGGGGTGTAGGCGTCGAGGGCAAAGCCCTAGGGCTTCGCCCCTTAGGGGGCGCAGAATTTTTTTATAAGAGACTTACTATATATGTCTGTTTGTTGGTGACAGTCAATTTAATAATAAAAAAAAATGAGTATTCAAATAAATTTATATAAAATAAAACTATTCAAATAAATTCAATAAAATGTTTACTATTAGATTAATCATATTTAAGCGGTTTATATTACAAATACCGAGTGAAGCCGGGTAATAAAGCTAGTAATACTCATAAACTCATTTTTGCCCACTATATTTTTTGTATTTTACGATTATGACTTTGGCATTAACTAATTGTATTTTTGTTGTTTGAAGAAAATTCTTATACGAAATAAATATTTTATAATTTTTTGAGTACTGTTAATCATCATCATCATCATTTACAGCCATTCGTTATCCACTGATGGATGAAGGCCTCTCCAATATAATATTAATAACACCGAGCAACAAAAATCACATTTTTTACTTACCGGAGCGAAGACTAACTAAGTTTGACCCTTTGAATTCGAATATGACAATGTTTTTTGTTGGCTTACTCTTGTATAAGAGATATGAACGTTCAAAATGATGTGCAATTTTTACATATTTTCGGCTTTTGCAGTCTTTAATTCAAAATCTAGTATTGCTGTGACTTTTTAAATTCGCAAGATAATTAATTATTAGTATTTCGAAGCTATAAAAATCACAATCAATAGAAAAAAACATCTGACTATTGATTTTAATACTCATCTTTGGCACAGTATTACTAGATTTTGAATTAAGGACTGCAAAAGTCAAAAATATATAAAAATTGCCCATTTTTTTAAACACTCATATCTCTTAAACGAGAAAAAGCCAAACAAAATCATTGTCATATCCGAATTAAGCAAAGATTAATTAGCTTTACTTTTTTTTTTGTTGCTCATTGTAATTGAAAAATAATTTTAATTTAGAAAAAATTCTCATTCAAGTTTACGGATCGTCTAAAATCTATCCACGTTCGTAAAAAATCACAGGACAATATGAATGAATACCTGTTTCATAGGTATTGTTAAATTTGAATATATTAAAATACACTAAGTAACCACTCTGTAGTTTAAGCACAACTCGAAAATTTTTTCGAGTAGGTATTTTTAACCGTTTTCTTTCGCCCGCGAAATTTGCGCACCACAATTTTATGGAAACTGATGGCGAATATCCCCGCGGGGATAATATTATTGGAACACGGAAAGCATTTCTGTTTGATAGTATCAGCTGTGTTTAGTGCCCTGCTTTGTGGACGTTAGATGGATTTTTTTTCGACACCAAAAAAAGATGAAAGTACTTTTCTTCTAACGCAAATACGATTCTTTTATTTTGGACGCAATAAAAAAGAAAATAGATTTTTTATGACGGGACGTATCAATACGCAATTTATTACTTTTCATATTGTACACGTCATACGGCAGATATTTTGCGTGTCGATAAGTAATTCTTCTTACTATTATACACAATTCATATTAAGTTAAGTGCTTTAGAATATTTGATATTATCTGTGATCTACCATATGTACGTAAGTATGTAAGAAAAATATGCAATATGCATATTGCATATGTGTTTATATCGACCCTCATTCGCCGTAGGTATATACAGGGGCGTCTATAAATCGCGAAACGGGGTCGTTTCGAAAGAAACCTCAGAATATAAATGCGAAAGTGGTGTGTGTAAAGGACAAAGGGACCACCACCGTGCAAAGTGTATGGGTCGCATTGGGCGAGTTTGTCAAAAAGCTCGGCATACATTATCGAGAAATGGCCACCCACTCTCAATCCTCCTCCTCTACATTCCCCACTCGCCCTGTCCCGGGTGGTTGATAATAAAAATTTACAACTCAAAATATTTTTCACCTTACGCGGCCATATTGCGTAAAAAGGGGTACCGGAGAAGTCTTCCGTAAAAGCTCATATAAAATGCATCACAGATATAGGTTGTATATATGTACATATAAACAACCCTTGTATAGTGTTTCATATATACATAGATACATATGTGTAATATTGCAATTTGAAGATTTGAAAAGTGTGTAATAGATCTATGGATAAAATATGTCCTTCAAAGATACGTAAGAGAATGTATACAACAAGGAGAGCGAAGTGAAAAACAATAGGTGAATATTGCGTAAGATACTAATATGGATTGAAGAGCCTTTATACAGTGGCGAATGGTGTTGGTAGAACACACGTACATACATAATTACTAGTTAATTTATTCTCAGTACACATAATTGAATATGGAATATGTATGAATTATATAAAAATAATTTTGAGAATTCATATTTTTAGATATAAGAAACAATATCAAGTAAATGGATACGCAATATGATTCTTGTGGATATCAATTTTTTTAACATGAATGTATGTACAATGTTTACATTTAATCTCAAAAAAATAATCAAAACTTTTTATCTGTAGGTACTGTAAAGCACTCTTTACCAGGGGCGGCTCGTGACCAAAAATAGGAGGGGCACGAGGAAGCCAAATTCACCCCCATCCCTCCTCTACATATATTTTTTTTCCCAGAAAATTTAACTTAATATATTATCAGTATTAATATATTTTCAACATTTTATGCAAGGAAAATTCTTTTTTTTTTAGCAAATCATATAATCGACTTCGTTCATTATATGTTTCAAAAAAGCAAGAATGTAATTATTATAATAAAAAATATTTAATGTTAAAAATGAAAGGATTGTCATATTTGGATTGGCAATTTAAGTATACCTTGCAAAATATAGTGTATACAATGTCGAAAAACATTGATGGTGTCATGTATTTTTCGAATCATATATGTACATAGAAAATTTAGACGACCGGGGCTAACATATTCTGCCTCAAAAATACATTTAAAAGTCAAAAGCCAACTCTCTGTATACGGAAATACGGATCATTTTTTGACTGATCACCTGTACTGATTTTCTACACTCTACATATACACAGCACCACTCGTAGGCGCCAAAGTAGCAGGAAAACCGAAGCTGGCGACCACGGGACCACTGCAGATAAACGACTACCCCAAACTGGTTCAACTCACTGCGTAGTAAGAGAGATAAAGAAACTTCTGGTGTTGGGGAAATATATTATTGGTGACTCTCGATGAGTCACCAATAATATACATACAAAATTTCTTTTCTTTTTTGGTCAGGAGAAATTTATGTGGGGCAGTACCCCGGTTGCCCTTAAAGACGAGCCGCCTGCTCTCTTCTATCAACACAGTAATCTATTTTTACATCGTGCTATTTCAAAAATATTATTTTGTATTAAGATCAGCGGTGTATGGTTTATTATTACAGTATTACAATTTTTTTGTAAGATTGCGCCATACACCAAATATTGTAATTATGTGACGATTTTTCTTTAAATTTATTTTCCTATTTTTCAAACGTTCAAAACAATTAAAGGTATGTTTTACATTTTACTCGAAAATATTTTTTTCTCCCAGTTATTATATAAGCTTTCAGGATTTAAGTAGCTTTATCTCTCAGCCAATTAAGCGCCACGTGGCCCCGAAATTTCTATATTTTTTTTAAATATTCGTTGACGATTGGATATTTATGTTTTAGTCTGCCGAAATGTCTTATATCTCCGGAGACCCTATTTTTTTGGAGAAAATAAAGGACATATAAAGACATCTTTTATAATTAAAAAAATTATTTTTATGTTAATAACATTTATTATAAAATATTAGGACACGACATTTAGAATTGTAAACAATCATATTTATTACACATCAATATTTAATCACATTTACCACTCGAAAAATAATGAGATAGAAAACCAAACATTATAAATGTGGTGAGGTGAAAAATTAGCGAAAAAGCTCATTATATTATCACAGAAAAAATCTTAAAAAAAAATATATTTTTGACTTTGAAAACTCGCTAAATAATCAATTATAAGTATTTTAAATCATTGAAAACTTACAATAAAAAGGAAAACATCCGACTATTGATTCCAATACTTACATTTTGCATAGCAATACTAGATTTTGAGTAAAATACTTTAAGGACGAAATCACACAGCGGTGAACGTGGGACGTGGGTTTTTTTTCTCTCAATTTGGATTGTATCTTTGCTGACAGTGATCGATCACTGTCAAGCAAGGATAAATACTACCATACAATTTCAACAAAAAAGGTCGAGAGTGTCGTTTTGAGACGACGCGTCCCAGTGCGTGCCATGCATCCGTGCATGGAACGTCAAATTTTTTTAAACGTTTAAAACTATCTAAAAAAACAAACCCACGTGCTACATTCACCGCTGTGTGATTTCACTCTAAATGTAAAAAAAAAAACAGTTAAAATTGTGCATTTTTTAACGCTCTCATTTTACAAACAACAAAAAAAACCCAACAAAAATCATTGTCATATTCGAATTTAGTGGGTCAAACTTAGTTAAGATTGATTTATCTCCGCTCCGGTATTTTTTTTTGTTTCTCTGTGTAATCAATATATGTAGGTTTGATCAAATTTATGTATTGCATCTTTAAATATTTCGGCGCTAATATTTTTAGCGATAGTCGATATCTATCTATGTATATAAAAATGAATGTCTGTCTGTGTCTCGAATAGGCTCCTAAATAACTGAACCGATTACGATGGAACTTTCAGGATTTGTTGTATGCATGTCCGGGAAGTTTGTGAAAAAAAATCACCCAAAACCGGGAACGGAAACGGGAAAAACGAGAATGAGTGTAATTGCAACGGTATAATTTCAAATGTTTTCGCGTCGCGACCAACGTGTTCGCTGCCTGCGTTTTTCCGACAAATTGAAACGGGAACGGGAACGGGAACGGAAACGGAACGGGAACGGGAATTGCATGCGTTATTGTTGCATTGCAACCATAGATATATAATACACATCTATGTATTATACGTCTATGATTGCAACGCATGCCGGGTTCAGCTAGTTACAAAATAAATGCCAAACAGCAATTTTAGAATATAAATAAAAGGACAGAGCAGTGAAATAAAGGACTGTCTTCTTAAATAAAATATATCAACAACATTTCCTGTGTTGAAACATCTACTAACCAATAATGTGCACAGCAAAGTTCAATTTTAAAACAGAGCCAAGCTACATATGTGTGCAAACTTACACAGACCCAGGATCCAGATAATGAACGCGCGACAGAAATGTAAATTTACACACTCGAGCCAGCCTTCCCCACAGCTGCATCACTCTTGCATCAAAAGCGAAAATGGTCATTGCAGCGACGGTAGCCAATGCAAATATGCCGAGGTGACAAAGAGGGCAGCGAGAGCCGGCAATCACGGACAAGTGGCAAAGAGTCAAACGGCTGCCTGCGGAACATTTGCCACTCTTTTCATACTGAAGTCCCACATGAGGAATAAAACCGCACCTAGGCACCTCCAACCTCTTCATACCCCTCTACAGTTGGTGTGGGGTGCTCCCATCCCCTAGGAGGCTCGGTTAGTTCACACGTCGCCGCCGTCCTTTGTCGGACGCCGCCAACTCTCCCACCCACAGCCTCCCCCAACCCTCTCAGATAGACTGTTGCAACATTTACACTCCGATATGCATTTGTATCAAACGCCAATTCAATATTAATCTAATGAAGTTTAGTTTGATGGCACCACTCATAGTTCAAATAGCTTTAGGGCCTGCCCATAATCAAGTTAAATCGTGATTTGATAGGGAGATACATACAAGCTAATGTGGATGCATCGGGCCAACTCACACGAACGCCGTTGCAGGAGCGGATATACATTCGCATGTAGAGCACTTCGTGGAAACTAGCTTTTATAGCAAAAATTTTCAGCTAATTAAGATATATTGCACACAATTCCTATACATACATAGGTTGTTTCTGTTAGGAGAAAGCTACAATTTCGTCTCTACTGGCTTCTGTTTAAAATGTACATACATACATACATACATACGATCAGATTTGAGTGAAGATATTGTAATGTATGTAGGTGCATAAGTAGTACATCATATGTAGGTACATAGATTTGCAATTGATTATACTGTTGCTATACTTATTTACATATATCTAAATATAGAAATGGATTTTTAATTTCAACCTTAGCTGCACTTTTTTGTCTATTATGTAGTGACATATGTATCTTTTGGTATATCAGTGGTTTACATCATCATTTCAACAGTTTTCATTGAAAATTTAATTACTTTATATAGTCGTAGACAAATGTATTTGCCACTTGTAAAATATGCTTTTGACCGAAAATAATCGGGTAAAGTTACGAAAATAGTCGGGAAACAGCCACTATACATATATTATACCTGCACTGAATCTTACTGTAAATTGCTCTATTATTTAATTCTCCTTTTTCTTTTTTGGTTTGCATTGTTTTTATCGTTTCCATTTTCTCTTATATATATTTTTGGATTTTTTAAAAATGAAGTGCATATTCTTTTACTATGCATTTTAAAGCAGAACATACAATTAACAAAAAAACACATGTGACTATTAATTCCTATACTTAATTTTGGCACAGAAATACAAAATTTTGAATTCAAAACTGCAAATGTTTTTAAAACGCTCTTATCTCTCAAACAAGAGCTACTCAACAAAATTTTTTGTCATATTCGAATTCAGTGGGTCAAGCTTAGTAATGATTGATTAGTCTCCATTAAAATACTATGTGCTCCATTTTTTTCATTCGAATTTCTTGTTTTTGGCATTTTTCAACAAAAAAAGATGCATTTTATTATAAAAAAAACCAAAAAATTATAAAAAAAACAAACGAAACCACAACTCTCAAAACACTGATTTGGGTAAAAACAACACTTTCGTAAATTTTAAAATAATAAGCAACTCAAGAAAGAGAAAGTATGTTTGACCAATAGATGAATTTATAGTAAGACGCAATGCAAGTAGTAGCTGTTTTACTCGAAAATTTTCGGTCATGAGCATTTTTTACAAGTGGCCTAATACATTTGCCCACAACTGTACATTGAAAGCAATCAAAATCGAAGCTTCTGTTTGAACTTTTTCTTTCTTATAATAAATAATGTTAAATTGGTGAAAATGATAATGTAATCGTACTACGTAATATTATCTACATGCATAGAATGTATAATATTTCCCCATAATATATTATATCTACGAAGGAAAATTTGAAGGTTATTTTTATTACATTATTTCAACAGAATGTGAGATTCGTCTGACGGTTTTCACAGCAGAAAAAAATCACTTTAAATGTGAATATTCCCGTATATTGCGGGGGTGCGCGATTAGAGCACTCAGCATGTATTATCGTCCACCATACCGCACCCCTTCACTCCCTTCTTCCATTCAACGGTGAAAGGCAATATTGAAGATGATAATAATTCAAGAGCATATTTTCATCTAATGCCGATTATTGCTCTCTTATCGGCATTTATATGGGCCATATTTTTCAGAATTATTGCGTGAAAAGAGATCGGAAAGAAAAAGGGTAAGTGCTTTCGCATCCACGCGCGCGGATATCAAAAGGCACCTCTCTCTCTTGTCACACTGTATAATATCGGCGTATTTTTCGCTCTCTTGGGATATATAGGTGAGGGAAATATCTTTACTATCCTCAATATCGCACAAAAACCTGATCTACGACCGATGTTACCCCCGCGTCGTAATATTTTTATTGGTCCACGCTGAAAATTATTATTTTTTCCTTATAATATTTATGTATATATATGGGTATCTCGTTCGGAGTTGAGTAGTGTATTCAAGCCACAGTCCAGACACAAAAAGCAGCGGGAACGTTCACATTTATTCCCGGGTTTCCCGACTTCAAAGAGACGCTGAGTTTTCGCCAGTGTCGTAAATGACCCAGACACCCCCAGCTTTATGCTTTTGTTTGCTTTCGCCACCTTGTGAATAAATTGCAAAAAGCCGCCAGGGTAGAAAGAATCACAACGACGATGTATGCCGTAGTTATTTTCCTACTATCTGTGGCCGTTCTTTCCACACCACCTTCACCAGAGGTGGTGGTGGTGGTGGTACCACCCACCTTCTCGGTCTCCTTCCTCCCACTTTCCTTTGCGTGAATATCTCACCTCTGGTTCTGATAACTCATCGACGACGACGTGTTTATATCGCCATGGTTGGTAAGGTTATAACATGGATTTCATACGATCATATGAAAAAATTTTACAGTTTCAGGTAGGCGAAATCCTATTCGACCAAACCAAAAGGTAAAAATTAGTAATAAATCTACATATACATATGAAAATACTGTATTAAAGTTGGTGAAATCAACAATTTTTCGTTACTCGTTGCAGTTAGGATTATAACAAAAAGACATTGTAGCGAAATAGTGACGATTCGTCATTCCAGGCCTGCTCATAGAAATTACATTAATACAGACTTATATAATGCAATGTGCGTAGTTATCTACGATTATTATTTTAATTATTTATTTTGAAAAAATTACAGTTATAATAAAATATAATTATTTAGAAGACTATTTTTTTTTTTTTTTTTAAAAATCAATACTACAGTGACTTGACAGGTAGCCCCAAAGCGTCACTGTGGTTGTAATTCAAATATACATATAAAACAAGAATAATAAAAGGAATAAAAATATAAAAGGCATGTAAGAAATATGTATAATAAAAAATAAAATAATAATAATTATATCGTGCTATTTAAGTAGGATGTGTTCGACCAACTCAACGTAACTGACATTGAAGAGATCCAAGGAATGTGCCTGTAAGTTAAAGAGTTGAACAGCTCTTGAGAGGGGCGAGTTCATGAGCATGTTTGCTCTAGCCATAATTGGCAACAAGAAAATAATCATGTTTTCGCAAAACTCCGTGCCAAAAATTTTAGCTTCTCCAGATTGTGATTCTCTCCTCTTAATAATTTTATGAAATGTTTCCCAAGAACTAGATCTCTTCTCTTTGCCAAGGTGTTGAACCTCAAAGATAAATCGTTCATAAAAATTTTCATATATGTAGGTATATACGTACATATATGTATATGTACATAAATAAAAAACAATGATATTATTAAAAAAAAAGAAGTAATAATAATATCGATAACAGTAGTAATAATGATAGCAATTAAAATAATAATAACAATAACGTAAATAATAATAATGAGCAACAATAATTAATAATAATTACCATATTTCAACAAAATTATTTAAAAACTTTCAAACTTTTGTAGAAAAATTACCGCCACTTTCAAATATAAGGGCTCATTTATCAACACTCTGAAATACATTAAAAAATAAATTCGCAACAATCATTCTAGTTTGATTTGATCATTTGAACATCGAAATCACAAATAACGTTTAACGTAAATAAATATTCTTATAAATACAATAGATAAGCATGTACATACATGTGTAACGGGTTTCATTTTAATTTAATGGTATCCGTTTTACCGTGTACATTTCACCATGCGCCCTTTTTATGATAGGGAATTTGCACCTTTAGTTGATTCCTTTGTCTATGTACATATATATATATATATATGGTGCTTTTTACAATGCTGCAAATTTGGTACCATTCAGGGCATACTTACAATTTTTTTCATATTTGATCCGTTTCAATTAAAAAAATAATCATTCAGCCGAATAGACAATTTCTTTGTAATTACATAAATGGTAAGACTGTGATAGTAGAATAATTAAAAAATCACCTTGATTTACAAGTCCTAACATTAATCTAGGAATGAACAAGGCGATTAAAATATAATTACCTTTTCGAGGGAATGAAAATCGGATAGTTCTTTTTACTAAAAAGTATTTCCCATTTACTTTTAAATGGCTACTGAAAAGCCTTTGGGCGCTTTATGGCCAACCCTGCCTAAACCGAACTAATGATTTTATTACACCCGTTCAATTATCCAAAAATTGTGTGTTACCTTTGATTTCAATTTGAGAATGTGTTTATTTTGAACATTTTTTTTTAACTTTGACGTATGAGTGTCATGTAAAATACAAAGGGTTTCGAGACGGTGATTCGGATTGAATCGGCTTATCTTCGATTTGTTTGGAGCGCCAAAACGGTATGTCACACCCACTCAAATAGTGGACTTGTACCAGTAAGGTTTTTCGCAGGCGATAAGTCAAAAATGAGCACAATTCACCGTCGACAGTGGCAGAAGGATTCTCGGGGCGAGATAGGGCGCAGGTTATTTCGCACAAGGATGCCTCTGAGGGTAGGTGAGCGTGTGTGTGCGAGGAGGGGGTTGTCGACGGAGGAAGACACCCTTTCATAAATAAACATAAAGAAGAAAAATTATTCGCGCAGTGGGCTCGGGGATGTTTATTCTGTGCGTTATCGCGCGCTCAAATATAATATTCACGCGCGGGGATGAATGATTGGCGCCGCGCGAGTGTCACGCCACCAATAATAAATAAAATACGTTTTTATCGGGAGACTCCAGCCAGAGGACAGGCCTGCTCAACCTAGGGCTCCTTAAAAATTAGCTCAAAATCAAATTTAAATTGGTACGTAGTATGTACTTCAAGCAGCAGGGTCCAGGCCCAACCGGTTAAAGTTACACGTGTAATGTACACACATATCTGTATACTTATGTAGCATCAGGTGTCTGAATCCACGAATGTTCATGTTATTGTTTGAGATATATTCAATGTCTTAAGTCATAATACTGTGGTGCAGGAGGGTTTTGACACTTAAGTACATATATAATCATTTACATCCACTGTTAGATGAAGGCATCACAATACGCTTCCATTCGTCTCTGTTTTGTTCAACTCACATCCATCTTAACCAACACATTTTTTTCTAATATCTTCAACCTAGCTTCCATTGACCTTTTTTACATTCTCTCGGGTACCATTCTAGCACTTATTTTGTCCAACTATCGTCTATTTTTCTAGCTTTGCCGCCCAATGAAGTTTCATTCTTTTCATTCGCGTATGCTAATATTTGAGATATATTCGGTGTCTTAAGTCATAATACTGTGGTGCAGGAGGGTTTTGACACTTAAATATATAAGCATTTATAGCCATTCACCATCCAACGCTGGATGAAGGCATTTATAATACGCTTTCATTCGTCCCAGTTTTGTGCAACTTTCAACCATCTAACCTTATACATTTTTTCTAATATCGTCTACCCATTTTTCTTGCACCCTTCCTTTAACCCTATCATATTCTATCCGGTAGCATACCAGCACTTCATTCTCCACCTTTCGTCTATTCTTCCATGTAGCTAGAACTACGTGACCCGCTCATTGCCATTTCAATCTCTTCACTCTATCCATTATGTCCACTACCCTTGTCATACTTCTCACCCACGTGTTCCGCTTTCTGTCTTTCCTCGTTATGCCAAAAAATTGTGTACATATATACAAAAAGGTATGTACATATATACATATACCGTTGTTTTATAGTTTTCAAAAATGTGCTGTTGATTGTTTGTTTGCGATAGATTCTTTGAACATTGTATCTTAGATAAGTAAGGGCGTGATAAATGCTTATACATACATATATGTATGGTATACTTATATACATTGCCTTAAAGCCCCACAGTAAAAATCGATAGTATCTGTCCAAAGTTATACATATATTATAAATGTGCATTGAGGGTTATTAGTAGACACCGGATAGTCACAGTGCTATCTATTGTTCCATTGTTGTAAATCCTTTGTAAAAAAGGTTCGGCAAACCTTTAACAATGCATTTACAACCTTTGAACAATACGTGGCACCTTCTGGGTCCGGTGTCTAGTTATTAGTAGAGGTAGGATAACCAAGGTGCCGTTTATTGTTCAAATATTGTAAATGCATTGTTAAAGGTTTGCCGAACCTTTTTTACAAAGGATTTACAACAATTGAACAATGAGCGGCACCTTGGCTATCCTTCCTATAGTTATTAGTAGTGCATAGAAAAAAATGTGCATAAAAACTTATGAACGAGTCTATTATATATAGAAAAAGTGCAAAAAGCATTTCTTCGTTTTCTTTATAAGAAAGAGTATGGGTACTACCCATATCTCTATCCTACTCCTTTCCTTTTGGGCATGCTTGGGTATAATTCCCTTGAACTTCGGAGAAACTTCTCGTTAATTCGTTTCGTTCTCCAGCTATTGCGTGGTAATACGTCATGCCCGTTGTTGCTGGAACAGTTGGGACTTTATGTCCCTAATAATTATGTGCGTGGTAGACATCATCATTTGATGGTTGTACCTGCTGCTCGCACAGTTCTTTTTCGAATGGCTCCTATTCCAAGAGCTATTCGACTTCTCAATGAAATCGTTGCTGCTGTCCCTGAATGTGATATTTTCCACCTTGGGGAGCGTAGATTGTCGGATATTATCTTAACATATTTATCTGGTAACCTGCGCTCATCATTACTTTCTTAATTTGAATGTGATGAATGAGTGGAATCTTAATCTACTCTCTTCCATTTGGGCCTCGCTGTGATTTTATTTTTTATTCATATTTTGTTTTATTTTATTTTACTTTTTCTTTCTCCTTTGTACATTTTTATATACTATTTTAATTTTGCTCAGTGTAAACAAAGAATGGGATTTATGGATTTTATTTTTAATTTTTACACTTTTGTTATTTTTTTTTCTCTCTGAATGATGTATTATTTTCCTTTTGTTACTTTTTTTTATTATTTTATTTTACCATGTTTTCTGCTTTTGCTTTTTTCCTTTATTTACAGTTTACTTGTTTTTATATCATGTTTTTATATCTTTTTCAAATGTAGGCCATAATGGCGCATTAGGTTCTTCCTGTAATGCCACAATGGTCCAAAACTATTAAATATATAAATAAATAAATTATTTTGTAATACTTGAAGTGACGAGGTGAGGGTGATTCTGTAGTGGTTTGTCATAGTTGTTGATATGGAGAAAACAATAACCAACCACATGATCATTGCAAACTATACACTAGTGACAGTTTGAAAATTACCATTTAATATTTTGACTTCAACAATCTTCAGCTATGAGTAAAAGACCAATACATGTATATGTACGTTTGTAGTATTATGAAAAAAGCCTCCGATAAAACAGTCATTTATGACGTCATAAAGAAAAAAAGATGAAAAAAAAGATTTTATATTAGTTTTATTACAAAAATCCTTGTGGTGTAAAATAAGTCGAGTTGATTTATTTAAACTCGAGTTGGCAATTCCTGATCAAAGACTTGACAGGGAGAAAGAAACTTGATGATATTTTGACGGGTGAAGTAGTTTATATTGGAGCGAAAATCGTATTTAAAATCCATGTGAATTTATTCGCTTCTGAATAAGCTCACATTTATAAACGACATCAAATCAACACATGCGATAATTTTAAATTGAAAATAGGGATAACGCATCTACCCAAGTTTGAGCATAACTACCCCTATACTATAACGATTTAGAGATTAAACATTTACAATCGATTCGGCACAGACGCACAATATTAGTAATACAGCAAGCAGAATCAATCTTGTAAAATTTCGTTTGACTCGGTTGCAATTTCAGACATTCACAAAACACATCGATCATAATTAAAAACATATTTGAAATACTCGTGGAAATATTTTTCGCTTTCAAGAGACATTTGCGCAAAGAAATAACAAGTTTAATTTAATGCAAAAAAATGTAATATTTTTTTGTACGGATCGCTTTAGCAATTCAAATATTGCACTTATTCCGGATTTGAGCGCGATGGCACGCGCTGTCATCAATGGATTGACTGTCAAATATAGCTCAAATGTCAGGGATTGTTAACATTGTCGCTTGTGATATACATTTATTAAATTTTACTGATGAGAAATATACTTAGTAAATGTCTGATTAAATTTTAGAGTTACATGTTACTAGTTTAATTTACTTTTGATTAATTTTATTTGAAACTAATTTAAAGTTAGGACTTAAAATTTATATTTTAGTCTGTTTCCTCATAAACCGATGGTTTTTTAAATCTGTTTTTAAACCGAATAGTTACAGAAGGCATCACGGTTAGTTGGCATTGTGATTCGGGTTCAGTTTAGCTCGCATCAATCAAACTTTGTGTCAGTAAAGTGAATGCGGCTCCCTTTTGCATTTTACAGACACAACGGGGATTTATTTATCCCGAAATCTTCCAACGTTTTTCGATTGTAAAAATATTTTCATTGATCCTCCAAAACCGTACATAGAATTTTTGCAATTATTACATCAACTGTAAAGCGAAAAAGCAACGCAGAAATGCACATGTCTTAAAATTCGCAAGCGTTATAAATTATAAACGAGTTTTTATAAAAAACATATTCAATATTATACTGTCAAATAAACACTTTTTTGAGCATACATTATTTTTAAACTTGATATAAATACACCTAATTATAATATTATAAAAAAATGTACATATGCGATCAAGTATGAACCTGATACGTAGATGGTATCAACTTAGTATTTTTTATAGTGCATTCTAATTATTAATTTACACTAGTCAGTGCTTTATTTTTTTTATAATATGATATAAACATGTTCGTTATTTAAAATTTTTATTATTTTTTTGTATTTTCGGTTAAAATAATAGATTTTTATGATCGCCCGTTTCTTTGCCGCACTAGCGACGCTTGCAATTCTTACACGTTGAATATCTCATAAGTTGTTTTGAAAGTAAATTCAATTTTGTGATATTTAGATTGAAGACACGTCAAATTTAGATATTTACTATTTTAAGAATGCATCTCAATAGGAAAAATCTCGATAAAATTACGTCGAACACGACAATCGCTCGCGCGCAGCTTTGAGCTGCGTTCGAATTTTAATAGTAAAATATGCCACAACACGGTGTTTGCGTCGCTTAAAAAAATGTCGGTGCATTTTTGGTCGCGGGGCATAAATCATATTTGACAGCATCCCCATCGCTCTTCCGGCCAACCCCATATCCCCTTTGCGGGTGTGTGATACTACTTCCCACCCACCCCTCGGCTATATTGAAACCCATCTCGTCATATTGAAACAAACATTTCATCGGAGGCACTTCTGCTCCGAATCGATTCTTCTTCCACTTGTTCGACGTCGAAATTGGGCCGTTGAAATTTGAGTCCATGTAATCTGATTGCATCAGATTGGATTTAATGCACGGGGCTTTTGGAGCAAAATGGGTCCCGGTTTTTGGACACATAAACTGCATTCTCTGCATGATGCTAGAGGCGCACGATGGCTATTGTTTCGGACGTTCCCTAGCCGGTAATTTATACGTGATATGGGCTACCTCTATTGTGCATTTTCACCTACCACTCTTCGCGGACTACTATACTTGAATTATCGCCGTGTTGTAAGATCTATGTAGATGATACGTGTAGGTATTTATTAATAGTTGGTGTATCCGATTACAGAGTTGATTGATGTGATCAATTGCCTAGTTGAAACTCGAATATAATTCATCACTATGTATATTTTAAATTCAAATAATAAAAAAAAAAAATGAATCCTTCTTTAAACAAAATTAGCAGTCTAGTTGTGCGGGTGATTGGATTGTGATCTTTTGTGTCGGAATGTACAATGGTGTTCGCATTTTGCATTCAATCGATTTTCTACGATCATTAAAATGTGTTTAATGATCGTAGTGATTGTCATTAAAGGTGTTTTTAAAATTAAAATTTCCTTATTTGAAAAATCGTAAAATGTACGAAGTGTAGTGCTGCGAAAAAAAAGTGAAGTGTTATCCAATTTCGGTGAAGTGCGTTTCCAATTAATATCATCAGACCGTTTTTAAAATGTGCGAAATTAAATTTAATTAATAAAAGTGCCATATTGGCACTATTTTTTTCAACTGAAATATGAAAAAAAATGGCGCCGGTTTTCAGTCATATAAAATAAATGAACGGATGTCATTTGTTTTTTTTTTCATATACACATAATTTTGAATATAATTTCTTCAATTTAAATAGTGTGATAGTTGTCTTATAAAATCAGTGCTTTGAATAAAGGAATGGTGATATTTTGAAGACCACAAGAAAATTCTCGAGTTGTAAGTTATAATTTTTGAACTTTCATATCTACATATATTATATCTACTATTGGTTATTTTTTTCAAAATTTTTTCAACACTAAGTTTTGATGGATTTTAAATTTTCAACTGTCTTTTATAGATTTTCAATGCCAAATTCTTTAGTCATTGTTTCTTATCATTTTAAGTCATTTGATATAAGACCTTATGCTACCGGTTCCACGACGAAACGTCTACGGGCGAAACGTCTATTGACACAATGTCCACGACAAAAGTATGACGCGACACAATCTTCATACACAGCATTCATACGTTCAAAAACGAATTTTTTAACAAAAAAAAATAATACAAGAATTAAATTAAGTGTGTGGTTACGAAGATCTATACACGCCCTTTGATAGATAAATAAATAAATATTAGATGAGCGAGTCTAATCGAAATTTAATCATAAATAACAAATTATTATAAGGACTGCGAAAGTTCTTATTATTTATTTATTTAATATTTATTATAGGTATACACGCATTTTATTAACACGACATCTATGGTCAACATTGCACATAAGTATTATTCATGGCATCTTACTTAATCCTTCGCAAAATTCACATACACACTGATATTCCATTTGAGCTTAGTGAAGTGGTGGTAAAACACTTTTGCCTGTATAAATGTAAGTTTCACTTTAAAATGAGCGTTGATGCCTAGGTAGGGTGACCATATTTCACAAAATAGTACGCTACGCAAAATAATTGTCCCCCCATTATTAAAAAAAATGTGTTGCACGACCAAAAATTTTACGATATCTCCCCCAAATAACCTAATATTAATATTGTCAAGGAATTATATATTTTTTACAAACCTCTTTTTAGTTCAGAAATAATTTGGTCGTGTGACAAAGTTTGGGTTATATTCGATCGATTTCATTACAGAATATACAATTCTTGTGTACAGGGAAAATATGAGCAAGATAATTAGATGTAACCATCTTCTTGATATGCCCGGGTTCAGCACATATTATTCATCGAACTCAGTCATGTCATGCAGTGGCGGACTGGGACTGAAATCAGTGCATGCCAGGAGTCAAAGGGGGCCCACCCAGGGTTTAAAAAATTGTCCCCCCCCCCATTTATCAAAATTTTCTTTTTTCCATCAAGATAAAAATCAAGGGCAAAAAATAAATAAAATTTTCAAAAATGGGAAAAACAAATTTAGGTACAAGAAAAATGGCAAAAGCAAAATAGATCCATAAATTACATTGTATATTTCGTTTTAATCCTTGTCCTAGGTAAATAGAATGCATCATAAAAGAATGCGACATAAAAGCGGCTTTTACTTTAGGTAGAAAACAATAAGGGATGTCATTTCAGCTCTTTCTTGGGGGGCAGGCAAAGTTTGGTCAAATTGAATTTTTTTTTAAAAAATCTTTTTTATATCGGAATAAAAATGGAAAATATAAAATATGAAAAAAATAAGCTTATTTTTGAAAAAATTATTATAAAAAAATATTATACAAAATGCCAAAAAAGCGCCGCAGACGAAAATTTTTTTCCAAAGATCTTCACATGGTCAACAAAAATCGACCATCAAAATGTGTTACTAAAAAACTATCAATTAACTTAATTTCTACCGACTGTCTTTTCACTTTATCTATGTACATACTTATGTACATAATAACAATAAATAAAGTTTTGTGATCAGAATCGATTACTGATCACGTTTAAATAATATTAAAAAAATGTGGCTCTGTGTGTCTGAGTGTGTGTTTCTGTGTCTTTTTATTATTTTATATACGTATTTGTATATATAAAATTATTTTTATCTCAACCGGAAGTAGTACATTTACCCTATAAGATCGAGGTATTTTTATGTTTTTCTCGTAAGCTTTTCGACGTATTGAACTGACATTTCATATCTATAATTATGAACCTAATTCCAAGTTACATACATATATATAAATAAAATTTGACAGTGACAGTTTACTCCTGCTGGCAGATTACCGGATTTTTCTTCCACTATTTTAATCGACCCTTTAAATATGTATGTTCTTCACGATTTCATGTATAATTCTTTGTATCAATGTGATGAAAATATAATAAAAAAACCATTAAATTTAATTAACCAGAAGTGGGATTTTTTCCTCTTAAAAAAGTCAAAAATGTTTTTTTACCACACCCCTGAACGTATCAAGCTGAAAATTTATATTTGTGTTTTTTTTTTGTACTAAATTTGGTAAGGTTTTGGTCAGAAAGCAATTTTATTAAATAACTAAAACTTTTTTTGGGCCCAATTCGTTACACATGAAGTTTAAATCCATCTCATTCATTGTTTTGTGAGAGAATGGACGTTTGCAAATAAAATAAAAATACGAGAAATAAAATCATTTGTGATTGAACCGATTCAGTAAAATTTTACGAATTTAATAAGAATTTTACCCAAAGCATGCCACTTAAAAACCAATATATACTTGCTTCAAAATAATAAAATCATTTTTTTCAAAGCACATAGCAGCGATTATTTTATTAGTTACCCAAAAGTAACATGCATATAAACGCAGCATTCATAGATCCATAGTATCTCATTAATCATTAAATTCATAATATTTTCTAAATTCACACTATTCCTTAATTTAGGGGGGCGATTCCCCCTCCCCAATTTACGTCCCTGAAAACAATGCACAATATCTTCAATTAATGTTAATCGAAAATCGGGATTTTGGGGAGGGGGCCCCTTTCCTATATTTCTATATACATGTATGTGTCTAGATTAGAAATATATTTTATATTCGGAAACTGTTTAAAATTGTGTATTTAAATCTTACTACATATATCGTCGAAGTATAATCAAATGTTATTTTGAAAGTATGTATGAAGTAAATTTAAATCGCTGGCTGATGATGAATCGTCCTATCAAAATTGTTTTAAGCAATTCAGTTTATATTATTCACGGAAATTTGTTTATTCCCATTTTTATTTCAGTAGGTAGTTGTTACATAGGTTGGAAATATTACATAACCTTGAGGTTGGAAATGGGCCCGGTAAAAGGGCCCACGCAAATGTTGAAACTTACATTTCGAGCCTAATAAAAAAAGTTAACCGATCCTTGGGCTGTTAAAGCAGGTATTAGTTGTTTGTGTATATCGTAAGAAATTTGTTTTGTTGAAATACCCAAACTCTAGTTCCCAAAGTGCAATATCCTATAAATTTGTACACACGTGAAATAGTTAAAAAGTTATTTAATTTTACTGAGGGCCCATATTTTCTAACGGATAGTGGGGCCCACATGCCATCGGGCATGTACGCTTGTATGGCCAGTCCAATTTCAATTTCAATTTCAATTCCAATTTTTCAAAAATAAGCTTATTTTTTTCATATTGTATATTTTCCATTTTTATTCCGATAAAAAATTCAATTTGACCAATCTTTGCCTGCCCCCCCCCCCCCAAGAAAAAGCTGAAATGACGTCCCTGATTAGGACAAGGATTAAAACGAAATATACAATGTAATTTATGGATCTATTTTGCTTTTGCCATTTTTCTTGTACCTAAATTTGTTTATTCCCATTTTTGAAAATTTTATTTATTTTTTGCCCTTGATTTTTAGCGTGATGGAAAGAAGAAAATTTTGTTATATGGGGGGGGGGGAACAAATTTTTTTAACCCTGGGTGGGGCCCCCTTTGACTCCTGGCATGCACTGATTTCAGTCCCAGTCCGCCACTGCATACATATATGTATGTTTGACTTATTTAATGTCAGTAAGCTGAAACGCAATTTATCTAAACATTTTTTAACATATTGTAGTTTCTTTTTTTATGTATTTTTTTTTAATTTTTAGTACTAACTTTATTTATATTTTATTGTATTTTTTTTCTTTTCTTTATGTGAAATGGTCATTTTACATAATGGAAAGTATAAATAAATAAAGTATGAAATCAACAATAAAAAAATAACTAAAAATTTTCCAAAAAGATGTATGTGCAACTGTGTATGTGCAACTGAAAATGTTGTCTTTTTTACCAAATTTTTAAATTTCCTTAAATGAAATAAATGAAACCAGATACAAATTAAATATAATATATAATAATATTGTATTTTACAGTTATTTAAAAATAATTATGATGAAAATAATACCACAAAGCGATGTTTTTTCAGAAACTTGTAAAATGAATTATGTAACCAAATATTTAAATGTTACTTTAAAATGAATATGTTGTAGAAAATGTTTATTTATATAACAATATTTGCTTTTTTAACAATTTGCTTTGGACAAATAAGGAAAACTATGAAATAAAAAACAATATCAAAAAAAATCTTGTGTGCATCTGTGGACGGACAAAACGGCACAAATCAAACAATCTTACGAAAAAGACGGGACGAGCCCCCATAGCACGTAAAATACAGGACTGACTCGGCCAAACGGGATTTGGTCAAGTTCTCTTGTAAATTTATTTACGGACTTGATTTTACTTAAGCGTACGTACACTCGTAATTAGATTGCGCCGTGTTTGGGGCATTGAACGTTGCGGTCTACGCAAATATCCACCTCAAAGGAATCGAAATCATTGTCGGTGGGGTTGGTGTTGGCACATACATACATATGTATGCACATATATACATATGTGTGCGATGTGGTCGCGGCAGTACACCACCTATTGTTTTGAGGGTTATTGTTTTGATAATGCTTCATCAGCCAGCACCGGCTACCGGCTTCCTATTTGTATAAGCCCGATGCGATGCCTATGAAACGAGTCGACGGCCACATCTAGATAATTAGATTGGCTCGCTAGTGCTTCATCACAGACCAAACTACCACCCCGAGTGCCACCCTCCCCCCCATCCCACCAACAAACTACGCCCCGCGTACGTCGGTTAATTCGGTCGAAATTCATTCTCGTTACCGGAAAAGCGGATATCTTAGTACGGTTGTCTACCAAGGACGGCTTATCGCATTACGGCATTAGGTACCCACAATGTACATATGTACTTTGCACGCCATTGTGTCTCTCACGTGCACGTGATTCGGCTCGGTCATGCGAATCATGCTGATTATTCGTACGTAAGTACGTACATACGTACGTATCGAAGTATGGTTATTGTTTTTGTTGTCATAAGAAATTGAATTTATTTATTGATATTCGACGGGTTCAAATTTTATGATTGGGCTTTGCTTTGGGGGGTGGGGTGGGTGGAGGGGGTGGGGGAGTGTATGTTAGAAGTGCATCAGGTCAACATAGTTTGAATGCACTGAGAGCGGATGCGTTCAGCGCCATCCGCTGCCCAATAATAAATACCCGGGCAGGTGTGATCAACTGTGTGTTGATTTAAATTGGCGTATTAATGCTGGATCTGGGGACGTGTATGCATATTGTGAATATTATGATATATGTACTCTTTTGTCATTTGTGATGCATAATTCAAATACTTCATCAAACGTTCATCGTTTGACAATTTTCCACATATGTACATACGTATGGGTAGCATGTTTTGAGATTCATTGTCTAATCATTTTTATAATGTAATATTTTCTTCAACCACCGTTTATTTTTTATGATTTTATAGCGATGAAGAAATTTTTTGATTATTTCAACATTGTGCATTTTATTGGCTTGGGATATACATTATACATATATATATATATATATATATACATATATATATATATATATATATATATATATATATATATATTTATATATATATATATATATATATGTATATATATATATATATATATATATATATATATATATATATATATATATATATATATATATATATGTATAATGTATATCCCAAGCCAATAAAATGCACAATGTTGAAATAATCAAAAAATTTCTTCATCGCTATAAAATCATAAAAAATAAACGGTGGTTGAAGAAAATATTACATTATAAAAATGATTAGACAATGAATCTCAAAACATGCTACCCATATATATATATATATATATATATATATATATATATATATATATATATATATATATATATATATATATACATACCTCAGGATGGAGTGCATTTGGGCCGCTGTTTTTGAATTAAAAAATGCCGCTTTGCCTGAAGAAAAAGATCTTCCATCTACGTATGTATTCTTTTAGTGAGACGGGTGTGAAACTTGGACATTGAATGCCAAAATGTTACATTAATTCCAATGCGTTGCAAGTATGGAACGTTGTATGTTCGACATGACGAAGAGAGATATGAAACGGAATACGTGCGTGAGAAATATGACAAAGGTAGCGGATAACGGTAAGGAAAGTGTGAAGAGATTGAAATGGTAGGGTGCAGGTCACGTAGCTGTGGACGAAAAGTGGCGAAAAAGAGTGTTGGAATGGTACCCGAGAGAATGTAAAAGTGTGAGAGGAATACCGCAAGGAGGATGGATGAACAAAATTTAATTAAAAAAATGTGTGGGGTGAGATAGATGAGAGTTGCGTAAAACATGGATACGTGTTGAAGACCTTCATCCAGCAGTTAATGATGAATGGCTGTGAATGATGATCTCCATTTTATAATCATTTAAACGATTATATTAGGATATTGTATTTACTTAGTTGCACAATTACATGTGTGAAAAAACTGAGATCTCATATTCTGATACACCGGGGTAGTATTGTATACAATCTGTAAAAAGTTATTGAAAAAATGGTATCTAGATAATATTCAATTAATGATTTTCGATAAATTATGCGAGTAGAGATTGGAAGATTGCGAGTGAGGAGTGAGAATAATCACCAGACATGGCAAAAGAAATTTTACTTGTATGTACTCGTATGTACATACATATATGGAAACACTCACTATTGTCAGAATTTTTCGAGATGTGTTAGTATATTTTTGTATCTATGTACATATATAATTTTCCATATTTATAGCCTACTAGTGTTTTTACCTGGCTTAAACATGGCCAATCTAATAGTTAAACACTTTATTTGATTTATTAAATTTATTTGAATATTCGTTTGTTTTTTTATTAAATTGAACGTCATGGATTCTACGAACCAAACAAACAAACATAAATACAAAGTCTCTTTCGATATTATGTATTAGATTAGATATGTTCAATAAATTTTTGTTTTAAATTTTGACGCATTCTCAATAAGTCCAATAATTACTTGTCAAGCACAAGTATTGCATCCAGAGAAATTTAATAATAATAGAAGGGCCGTTACGAATAAATAATTGTTGTTAATATTACGCGGTACGTCTCTATAAATACGCTACAACGCACGGAATACAATCGGATCAATTTACTTTTAAAAATGTATCTCATGTTGTTTATTGTGTGTTTTTGAATGTATTGTGAAATTTTTACCGATGCTTGCCCATCTTGTGAGTAATATAAACAAACAGAGAAGTTTTTATCGGACATAAGTCGAGCACCAAGCTTCAAATACGACTGATGCTAAAATTATTTAGGATTGTCTGTGGACAATCGTGACTTGAAAACAATATGACGCCGAAAGCCACTTCTATTAATATAACATTTCTCTGATTGCACCTAATTTCAATGAGCAAATAGGATTCCATTCAGACTTTCCCCCATTCGTCGCAAAGGGATTGCGGCTGGGTTAATTAAATGAGGTCCGCGATCCCGGCATTGCAAATGCCACGTGGTACATAATAGGTATCCCCATGGCACGGTCCGGTGTAACGTTACGTTACCGGCGAGGTGCGGTTTGGGCACGTGTGCCCCATGAAATACGTTTTTGCCCGGTGGATCAGTAACGGTTGCAGCTAATGTCCGCGGTGTGATATTTCAATTCTAATTGGCCATAAGCAATCATTGCGGTCGGCCAGTGCCGCGTCACGTTTCAACAACGCAACGTCACCTCACCCCCCCCCACCCCCTCCCTCCTCCCACCTGGTCCAACGCGTATCGTGAATGTTAAAGTCAAAGTAATACAATATTAGATATGTATAGTACATATTATGTACATACATACATATATGTACAATGTATATCTATCTACCTTACGTATGGAGATGTTCGAAAGGGCTTCAAAATTGAACGTGACAGTTTAGTGTTGTATGTAGTACTCAATTTCAGTCCGTTTCGTGTATCTTATAATGAAAATTTTATCTGGCGAAAGAGAACATGCTGCGATTATCGTACGTAATCTTAAATTAAATTAATGAAATTATTTTATTTGTTTATTTTTTTATTACATATGAAACCGACATATACATACATACATATGATAAATTAGCATCAAGGCCAATACTACACGAATACAAGCAGAATTTTATTGGGGGATGAAATTATCATAATAAGTCCATAAATATATGTATAAAACACTTTTTATACATATATATTTATTTTTATAGATTTTGTATAATTATAATATAATGTATGTCATTATCATCATCATTTACAGTCATTCGCCATCCATAGTCTTTTTTTTAAGTTTTTGAATTCAATTATCTCCCAAACCGCTAACTAAATTGGACTGAATTTTTTTTACTAGTAATAAAAATAATAATAATTATAGCCTTATATTTTTAAATATTTTTACCTGAACCGGAAGTAGTACTTGTACTCTAGAGAATCGAGATTTTTTATATTTTTCTCAGAAACCTATTGGTTTATTGAACTGAAATTTCATATCAATAAGTTTAAGCTTAAGAGGGCTGGACACCAGCGCCTTGTCCATACAAACGTACTATACTTCTCCCTTCCTCAATTATGGCACCAGAGAAATTATTTTTTAATATGCTATGGATATCCACCATAGCATGGATATTTTTTAATATGGGTGCATCTATCGTTTTATTTTTTTGATTAATTATTTTTTATAGGAGCTAGGAGCCGCCAAACATCTATAAAATCGCCTCTTTTTTACACCCACGAAAAGAGTCTAGCGTGCTTATTTAACGGTCAATTTTAAAAAAAATACGCCAATAGTTGCACAGAAAATAACTTTCTCATACCGATGATGAAATTTTTTTAAAAATTGGTCCAGTTTTGGAGGAGAAAATAGGAGAATACGAAACCTCGATTTTGTCGATTTAAAATACGTATTGTCTGGTGAAAGCGCAACTGTCGCATTCACTCAATATATATATATTGATATATACTGTCGTATTCACTCAATATATACATTCATTCAATATATATATCGAAGAAAGGAACGGCAACAAAATTAAGATTTCAGGTGTACAGCCCTCTAATACCAAGTTATTAATAAAATTTGGTAAGCATCCGTCAACCGGAATCAAGCAGTTTACTCGTGTTCGATTTTTTTTCCACTATTTTTTTCGACCCTTTAAAAATGTGTGCTCGTCACGAAAAAATTCAAGTATAATTTTTGTATCAATGTGATAAAAAAAATCATTAAATTTTATAAACCGGAAGTGGGATTTTTTACTCTTAGACAGGTCAAATATGTTGTGCCCATTACTTTGTCCACACCCCTAAATGGATCAAGCCGAAAATTTATGTTTGTATTCTTTGTGTACTAACTTAAAGCTGATAATGTTTTGGTCAGAATTCGTAAACCGGAAGTAGTATTTTTTTTTAAAACAATATTTAATTATTTTATTTTGACCTTTAAAATTATTTTAATCTTTTTGATATTTATTATGTATAATACTAATAGCGATTTTAAGTAATAAAAAATTGAACAAAATCCTACAACCGGAAGTAGAACTTTTGTCTTGTGCAAGTTTCCATACATTTGCGCTCAATTTGTATCGAAAATGTTGTCCTAGCTATTAGTATTTCATAATGCTGATTTCATAATATAGAATATTTTTTGTGACTTTCTTATATTCCCCAAATACATAGATCATGGGTTGGTCACTGTGCTTAGAATGTTTGCGAAAATATCCATTAGAAAGATAGCGACAAAAGTGAAAAGGAACATTTACAATATTATTTTTTATTTTGATTATACATAGAATAGTTGGATATTTTCCGATAGTTTTGAGAGTTGTCGAAGTACAGGTTGAGACCTTGAAATTTATTTTTCATTAAAATTTATCATGCGATCTCGCACAAAGCCTGCGCAAATAGTGGCCGGTATAGAGCTACCGCGCGTGCATCATCAGGTGCATATCGAGCTACCGCGGCACAATGCACCGGTCGCTCGCTCCCCCGACACAATGCATGCAGGTCTTGCTGAATGCGTTTTGCGGTGCGGGACCACAACACAGCGAGAGTCGTTGAAACGATCTGATAACGACCATTCCACCGGTCAGCCTCCTATAATGAACAGCTTTCGCCGCGGACAATGTCCGCGCGATTTGTTCGCTAAAAATTTAACCCTGAACCGAAGTCTGAAGCCACCCACCCCCCCCTTTCCGCTCACGATGGGGGATGATGTAAATTCGCATTGAGGGTCGTTGAAAAGATTACAAGGGACGCGATGGTATTTAGCGTCGCGCGATTACTGCGATGGTTGCGGCAACTGCCGGCGTACAAGCTCTAAAATAGCACTCATTTGTGGCAAAATAGCGCCGGTTATCCCGTTTAATGTGTGTATGACGTGGATATAGATATATATTTTATTGCCCCCCAGAACTGAAATCACACCAGATAAACGTTAATTTTGCCGCACGGCCGGTCGCCTATCGATTACTAATAAAACAGCTCTGCGGCAAAACTCCTCTATTGCCCTATTATGCTCGTTCGATGGTAACTGTTTGCGTTCCGATTCAATTATTATTTATTGGCCATAGGCGTAATGACTGTTCGAGGGTATTGTATGTATTGTTTGGTGAGGTCGCTCAAATTCGGGATTGGATTGTGATTATTGTACTAGTTGTTGTTGAGCTGTACATATAGGTACATAATAGTTCATTTAGCGAATGTGTATGTGATAAGTTCTTACATATGATCAAGGGGGTGTATCAATGATTTATATCATTGTAAGTAAGCTATGTTTAATCTTCGACAAGAGCGTGCAAATATAGAATCGGTGCTCTGTTTTGGTCATAAGTAAATCTTATTCTACCTTCATCCTGTTCACATTATGTAGTATTCATTTAAACACCGTTACTAATAATTCATAATGCTTTTGAAAATTTGTGTTTGAAGGAACACAGTCAGACAGACAAGTAGCATTTTTTTGTTTTAAAAAATAATATTTTGCAGTAGGGGAAGTACAAGGATGTAAAACTGACATAAACAGTTGTATTTATACATTGGATTACCCTTATCGCGACAAACTAAGTGAGTTCACCAGATTGGAGATGGCTGATGGTTAAATGTTATGCTTTGAAGTAGCGTGTGTGTGTGTGTGTGTGTGTGTGTGTGTTTGTGTGCAGTCTTTCAATAATGAGATGTCTCCGATGGCGAGTGTCGCCCCTCGTTGCCTCCCACTAGTCGTCATCCCAAAGCTCGATGGGAGCTTTGTGGGGCTAGGGGGGTTTCAGGGACTCGGCGGCCAGGGGGGGGGGGCGCAGGCACCGCACTGGGGTCAACATTTGATAAACACCACGAGCGATATGATTGTGTAAACATTAGAAACAAACATTTGAAACAACTTTGTGTACGTTATGTATGTACGACTAGTACCTACAATGTATGTATGTACATACATACATACCTACATATACACGTCGTACATACCATTGAATGACGGGCTACAAAACACGTCGCGCAGTGTTCCTCACTCGTATAATCGATTCATTACTATTTTTAGATAATTATGTTAATGAAGTTAGGTTGGAAAATCAGATAAGAGACAGGGTATGTCATTCACGGTCAAAAAGTCCAATACTCAACAGCTCGAAATTTTGAAAGCTCTGCTTTATTACTAACCTCTTCTTAGTTCATTTTATATTTATATTAGAAAAGAGAAAAAGGGTGACTGTACTGCCGACTACTCTTGTGATTGCGTATGAAATATTGAAGGTCCTTTTTGAATACTTATTCATCTCACAAATTGCGATAGGTCGATTTGATCCATACTGTGTATCTTATTAAGAAAAGGGTTTTTGAGTCTTCCTGTCATATAGCGACAATACGTTTTTAGACATTGATAAGAGTAACACAAGACGTATGCTACATATATATATATATTTAATTTGCTCTTATTATTATTAGGTAAATTCATATTAGAACACTAATGTAATAATAATAATACTTGTACATATAATAATAATATTAAATAGTAAATAGTAATAATAATAATAAATAATAAATAATAATAAAAATACTCACATGTACCTAACAACATAATTTTTAGGTAAAAAGTAATTTTATACTTGTTAATACATACATATGTTTGTATATTTCTAAAAAGGCTATAATTTTGCATGTACCTATGTACATGTGTACATATGTATATAATTGCTGATATAGTTTTCGATTTATTTTTTGTATCACTTCGTCATATTAATTATATTTGAAAGCTTTCAACATGTGAAAGCTTTTACTAATGAATTTAATTGCCGAGAATAATAATATAACTACATATCATATTGCGAACGAAAACGTTCAGAATGATCAACATCATACATATGTAGCAACAATTATAATATCTATCGGGTAAAAATTAAACATTTTTAATGGTTAGCTTTGAATGTTGTATTTTGGTCTCATGAAAAATATGTAAATGTATCTATTATTATTAGCATATTCTGCAGTAAAAGCACCTATTTTGCACGTTGCTCCCGCAATGCAGTTTGAAGCTGTGCGCTTGCACTTTGTCAATGATTTGAGTGCAACTTTGAACGTTGAACAATGCCATTGTGCATTTAATATGCATGTATGTAATTGCATAGCTACCGACCATTTTCGATAGAGATTACCTTATTGAAATTTTGTCTCATTTTCGTAAATTCCTCGATTATACATTAATATTATAGTTTTAATACACCATACCGGGTAGTGTCGAATTTGCGAATTATTAGGATGAAAAAGAAAAACATTTTCGCAGTGCAATTTGGTGGGTAGGTATGCCACTAAATTAATTAAAATATGTTGAACCGATGCAATTTACGGGGTGGTTGAATGCACTGTGTGTGACCCTGCTGCACACAGGGGTGCAGCCAGCGACGAAATGCAGTGTGCTTTGCGCAGTGCACACAGTGGCATTTACACGGGCGTGCAATTTAATCAAACCTATTATGACGTTCGTCGCTCTTATTTGCCGAGTTGATTTAATAGCTACGGTTTTCAAATTCAAAATTTACGCTGATTGTTCGCTCACCTCACCACTTTGGTCGTGCAATTTTTGTTTGAATTTTATTTTTATGTATTTTGTACGCATGCACTTACTTATTTAACTAACGAACTAGAAACTCGCTAAAGGGATGCTACGAATCGGTGCGGTCTGGTCCTCGGTTCGATTCGCGTCAATTTTTGATATATTGCAGATACGGCTTTCCGGGGAGACGTATCCGGCTTATCGGTCAGAGCGTTGAAGGGAAGAAGAATCGCATAATATATTTATAAGGCGGCGGAGGGCTGGTCGCGCTCGTTTCCAGGGCCGGCGCGCTATTAATAATTCCGTCGGACAAATGCGAATGTATTTATTTTGTTCGGTTTGCGGTCACTGTCCGGTCCGCTCATTCAATATAAATCGCCAAATGTAATTGCGGCCCCGAGGCTCCCCACACCCGACTTTATTTGATTGGGTTGCTTTGCCAGCCAGATGCTATCTGCGCCTTTGATTCACATCCATAATAAATCTATTGTAATACGTACGGGCGCGCGCGTATCTCAAACTGGAATATGAAACGGTGAAAGCCTATGGAAAATTGTTATTATTTTCGAACGAGTAACTGCGAGGACTCGTGCATACATACGGTAGGGAAAAGTTTTGGGGGAGTAGGTATGGGGCAAAAACAAATGCTTTTTTTTATTGTTTTCAATTCAAATTTCTCTGTATTTTCGATGTCTATAATTGTAGTTTAGATGTTTGTTTGTTGAAAGGATTGCCCGGCGATGCTCAAGTGTAAAATATGACTCTGGGCTTTAAAATGATCTTCTATCTAAGGTAAAAGTGCCACAAGATAATAAGTTTATGCATATTATGTATTGTCAAATTTGGTGGTTCTAAATTGAAAAATGTAAATTCACATAGCGGAAAAATAAGCATTTATATTTATATAATAGATATAAATAAATCAAAGTGGTCTTCACCTTGGTGAAATTTAGTTAGTATATTTTCTTTTAGACTTAAACCTTGCAATCAACGATATAATTATCAAAATGAAATTTCAATGAAAAATTTAGTATGTACATATACATAAAAACAAATACACTTTTTTATGTCATAAACCAGCAGCATAGATCAATGGTTAGCGTGTGATGATTCCAATTGTGTTGTTATGGGTTCTATCTCTGGCTATGCTGCTGGTCAGACCTTGGATATGTGATTCCAACGTCGATCGTTTTATTTCAGACTTTATCTGATTTCGTTGTTGAAACGGTACCAATAAATGGGCAACCCTTTCCTATTTTTCACAGGATTTGAGTTTACAGCATCTCAAAGTTTGTTGATATTTAAAATTGTTCAAAAAATTTGTTCATAGATGTCTCTATGATTATTAATTGATATTTGTAATTAGCCCTGAATAATATTTACAATAATTATGTACAATGTTTGACCATAGATGTCGTGTATAATAAAATTTTAAAAAATGGGTGTAACATGTATAAATATATAAATAAAATAAAGGCATAAGTATAGGTATTATTACTGTCACGATTCGCAGTAGTAAAAGATACACTTGGTTTTCCTTTGAAAAGTCTATATAGATACGTAGATATTCACAATTATTAGTCACTAGAACAGTTTAATATACATATGAACATGTATTTGTTTTCAATTCATTTGAAATCATACCCGATAGAATTTTTAAAATCGTAGAGTGAAAGTATTGTATATATTCATTTTAGTTCTTTAAAATAAAAATACATGGTACATATGTACATATGTACCTGCACGTGTGAGTGTTCATATTGCGGATGCTTCCTATGATAAATTGGGGTTTAATTTAATGTATTTGAAAAGATTCGTTAACAAGCGAGTATGTATGTAAATTGGCGCATATACAATTTACTCCTCCTGCGTTACGTGAAACATTAATCTAGCGGGTTTCAACCCCCCATTTGGCAAGGACTAGGTCAGGAGGGTTGCGAGAGAGAGAGAGGATGTGCCCAATTGATAGCCGGTCGTTTGGCGCGGATTAATGAACCAGATTTAAACTTGGATACGATTCTATTTATTATCACGCACTTTTGGTATTCGAGCGATTTGTTACGAATCGCTGCACGGCTCCTCTTCACGTTTCCCCCCCACGAACGTAAGTACATTGTATGTATGTAAGTATGTACATCCGACCGATTTTCAGACAAATCGACCGGTTTTCCACCCCGTCAAATCGTATGGAGATTTTTCAATATTTACGAGCGAATAGTATTATATATGTAGGTACCGGCGCGGTGGATGGGACACAATAAACCAAAAACGTTGACCACTTGCGGAGGTGTTGAAATAAAGATGTGTCCTCCTCGTGTTCTCTCCTCCACCGTTCGCCGACAGGGACGCGTTGATTTATATAGGTGTTGCAGGGTAGAAGCCAATTATGTATGTGGAATTTAATTTTCCCATATGTATGCACTTCTCAATTTTCGAATCCGTATCCGTATCCGAATCAAGACCTCTTCTAGTAGTAATTATATCGCAGATTGTGTTTTTGATCAAATTTATTACACACACGAGTAGGTAGCTTTTTCTCATACATTGAAGGGTATTTTTTTTTAGTAATAGTTTCTTTGAGATAGTTGAGATAAAGAAAAAATGAACGAATTAGGTCGTCTTATTTTAAGAATCCGCATAGAGATGGCTAGAACAGCATTTGTAAAAATGAAGGCGGTGCTTACAAACAAGCATCTCAATCTTCATACGCGCTTGAGATTCGCGAAGAGCTACGTCTGGACAGTATTACTATACGGATGTGAGACGTGGACTCTGAAAACCAAGATGATCAGCCGCATTGAAGCTTTTGAGATGTGGGTCTATAGGCGTATGCTGAATATTCCGTGGACCAAAAAGACATCAAACGAAGCTGTCCTCGGCATGATGGGGAGAGGCAGGGAACTTGTTTATGTCAACAAGCGGAGAAAGATGGAGTACCTCGGACACATGATACGGGGTCCAAAATACGAATTTCTCCGTTTGATAACCATGGGGAAAATAGAAGGAAAAAAATGGATTGGCAGGAAAAAGTTATCTTGGCTTCGAAACATGCGCATGTGGACCGATATGAGCGCCGAAGAGATGTTCCGAGCCGCTGAAGACCGATGCGGAAATATTCAAATAATTGACGAGGTGGTCGCCAACGTCCAGATGCGGACAAGGCATTAACAAGAAGAAGATTTTAAGTACAAGTATCTATGTGGAATCAATTTAAACTGAAATCAAAATCAAATCATCCCCTAAAAATACTATCGGAATTTACAGCAAACAAATGAGCATAAAGAACCAAACCAAACTGAATTTGCCTCAAATAAATTAATATTTTATTATTTTATATTTAAATCCTGAATTATAAAACTTTTTAACTTTTGTTTCAATATACAATACATATGTAGATTTGAGTAGAATAGTTTCTAGAATATTAATGATGAAATTTCATCTTGGTGATTCATTAGGCCTGCTTATGATTATTATTAATTCAACAGGCCTGCTCTTAAATTATGTCAAATGTTAAATAGGACTCAAACTACCAGCTAATACTGACGCGCGATATATGTACTGTGGTCTTTGTTTGCCACTAATATGTTATAGCGTCGTATAAAACAGTGCAGTTTATCATATTACAGCTATGTATACATACATGTAAACTGAGCATCTAAAGAGCTAGCTACTTTTGTTGTTAATTCTTTCGCGACGGCCTCGTAATTTTAACTTCAAATCTCAAAGAAACTTGAATATTTTTTATTAGGATATTGTACCTCGCTATTTTATAAAATATTTTAATTTATGCGTGATGTGATGCGAAGACAAAAAATATAATAAAATACATTTTGTACATTGTATTGCAAAGTTTGTAGCCGATGAAAAAACATATTTTTGCATTAAATGTGGTTTATTGGTATATAAACTAAGATTTAAGATCTCCGAGTTATTTGTTGGTAGTTGATCGAGCAAAAAAAATAAATTAAAAAAACAACTACGCACGAGCATATAAGTCAGGTATGGTAGCTGAGAACGGTCGCTCGCGGCAAACAATAGCACTCGTCTTCTATCTGCTAGCCACTTTGTTTCAACATTTGCGCGTTAAACCATCACTGAAATGGACAAAAAAATTTATTACACCATATGAAGGATGTGTGAAATATCGTCGGCGTATCTGTATATATGCATATAATTGATTAATATTTAATTAATTACTGTCAATAAGCTACCGATGTACATCGAGACATACGTACGCGTCTATGTATCGTATGTATGTATGTACGTAGGTAAGTGTGGAAGATGTCGTAAATCGTCGCAAGACAGAGTGTCGACGGTGGAAAATTTTTAATTTAACACTTTCAATTAAGACGTTAGCGTTATTTGCGTAGCTTCATAAACATGTCAATTTTTGCCGTGAATAAATCACCGTGGGCAAAAAGCAAACGAGCCTTCGTCTTCGGTCGAGCGTATTCTAATGTGCGGCCACAGATAGAGACATTATTCATCTGCGTGAGAAATGGGCCCTTTCTCGATGCTTTATCGTTTTTCGAATTTGAATTCTTTAATTGGCTTTTGTCGAGTGTTTCGATTCGTTTATTTGTTTTCTTTTCACTTCGGTTTTAATTTTACGTATAGATATACTTAAACGTTTGTATGTATGTATGTATGTATGTGTATATGCGTTCGTTCGTGCACGCGATTTGTCTTCTTTGCGTGGTGCCAAGTTAAAAGTGCGTGTGAGTAAGCGCACCTTAATTTTGCACAACAACGGATCAAAAGGTACAAACCCATAAGGGTGTATACATTTTTTTCAAATCATTTCTTTTATATTACATGTATGTAAAAAGAAGAAGAGGATCTTGCTAGTTTATTTTTTCCAATTAGTGTTCTTAAAAGTGTTTATCTGAACACAATATTCGGTAGGTATGTACATATATAAATATATACATTTATCAATACATATGCATCTAATAAATGAAAAGAAATTAGTTTCAAAATAAAAATCTTTGTTAAAATTATAATAATATTAATATTAGATAAAAATGTCATACATGTATACATTGTACATATGTATTTTCGTATTGTTTGCATATTGAAAACAAATATGTAGGTATATTTTAAATATAACTTACATATGTAGGTACATATATACCTACGTACGTATATTGTTTTAGAAATGTCTCAAAATATGTGTCTCAGTAACTAAATAATATGTATTTAAGTATCAATTATGTTCATTTAAACTTTTGTTTATTGAGGAATTTCTTTTGAGTACAAAGTCAGCGATGTATTTATTTATTGAAATACAATTTTGAGCGATGCAACTTTGATTTTATATCAAGGGACTACTCCAACTCACGTGAGAGAGATATGGCGAGAGTTGACGAGCAGGTATTCGAAACCTTTGAAAATTTATGAGTTCATATTCAAAAGTAATTTGTACTAACATATTGGATGAAATTTAGTATAGATATGTAAATAGATATGTCTACTTACTTACCTTCTATAGTTTCTATACTTTACCTTATATAGTTTCATATAAGATTTTTCTAAATTGAAATTGAATTGATTTGTTATTTATGACAGTTTTTCATTCAATATTAAATTAAGTTTTTTTAAATATGAGTTGAATCATTTTGATATATTGCTTTCCCACAAATTAACACAAATTAATATCACCTCGGTGTTAGATATTGCATTAGATATTTATTGAAAACATAATAATTTTTTTTAATTTGAATTAAATCACGGTAGGTATAGCTGTAGTTGTCGAGCCCTTGGAAAACGTACTTCTTAACCTTGCCTGGGGCTATGCTAGCAGACGGTGCGAAATCACTGACCGTCTGAGATCAATATGGACTTCGCTTTCGGCTTCTCTCGACTTTATCGGCCGAGAATTCACTTCGTTTTGATGAGATATTAAAATGTTTCCGAGCGAAATTCGGATTGACGCCACCGTGTCGTTCAAATTTTCACATCGACTTTGTGATGTGAAATTCGACAGTTTTATGGGATGAAACTCGCGACACCGTTAGGTTTATTTTGTGCTCGAAGTGCGTGTATTTGTGTAATTTGTTTTAGGTTTGTTTATAATTAAGCGTGAAAGTGGGCGCCGTGTTGCCCCTAAAAAAGCGGTTATGGTGCTCGTTAAACCCTGCCAGGGTTCATCACCCCGCTAACAATTCGGCTGCTGTGTTGAGAGTCGCTGATCTGTTTTAGCTATTGAGGGGTTATTGTTGCGAGTTTATATAAAAAATCGCTACGTTTTTACTTTTATTTTATTTAAAGAAAATTTTACCCTACATATATTGTATGTATGTACTTATGTATGTATATTATACATATCTATGTGTATTTATATATACATATGTATGTTTGTACACATAGATGCATTAATGTACAAATATGGCTATTATACATTGCAAATTTTGGTGTACATAACTCAGACATCCTTTTAACATTTGATAGGATGCTATGAATCAAGGTGAAGAATGCGGTGTAAAACTTTTTGCGGTTTTGATTGAATTTTGACGTTGATTTTCCTTTACGTGTACATACTTTTATTTTATTAGTCATTGTTGGGTATTCTTTTCGGTTAGGTATCTATATTTAAGTATTTTTTCATATTTGAATTTGATTTTATTATTTTATTTAGACTTTATTAATTTAAACTGCTTTCTGAAAACAATGGTAAAATGACAAAAGAATTAAGTTTTAAAAAAATTAGCACAAGTTAAGTATCCAAGTCCAACCAACATACATCTATGGTTTTCAATAATAATAAAAGAAATTGGCATTCATGAAAATTTAATAAGTACTTATTAGGTACATATGTACATATGTAAGTACTCCATAGCATAACTATATTTATGTACATATGTAGATATGTATGTACATAGGTACATACTACATAAAATTTTTGAAGTCTAAATATATGTAAGTAAGTAATGTGTTTTTTTATATAATAAAACATTAATATATTGTATGTATTGTTTTAAAAAAAGGGGCAAAAATTTTGATTTTAAAACTTTTTGTATAAAATATTAGAAGATACCCACCTATGTATGTATTTATGACTTTTACGCTACAAACTAGAATACGATAAACATATATTTTAATCAATTTTATATAGAGTAATTTTCTTTTGCATACGATTTCTTAGTTGAAGAAATTTTTTTAAAAATTTCTTCATTTTGTCATTGTATTAAAAATATCTACTTAAGAGTCTTTTTGTGCGTCGACAATGAGTATTATAAATGAACATTCGACTGTGGAGGTATGTATATCTACATCGATACATATGACGTATTAAGATCGTGCTGATTTCAAAGATAAAGTTTATTTCTTACCGAATCTGATAGATAGAAATTCCCATAAAATTTTATCGGAATCCTAGCTCTATTCCATTGAAATACCGATAAAATTAAATAAAAACGTGTCGACGTACACAAAGGAGGAGTTCAAATTGAAAATCTCTCATTGCGACACGCCGAATTATTTATTTAAATACATGGGGAAAGCAGCGAAGCTGATAGACCAACGGAGTTTGATTTATATACGTACATAAATAACTAGTGATTTTATCCGGCTTCGCTCTGTATTTGTAATATAAACCGCTTTAACATGGCTAATCTAATAGTAAACATTTTATTAAATTTATTTGAATAGTTTTATGTTATTTAAATTTATTTGAATATGCATTTGTTCGATGACGTCACGGATTTTACGAATCAAACAAACATACAATTCTTTTTCAAAATTTTATTATACTGGGTTGTTTTAGCCGGATTCGCTCAGTATTTGTAATATAAATAGCTAAAATCTGGCGAATCTAATAGTAAATATTCATTTGTTTTTTATTAAATTTATTTGAATCGAAAAAAATATAGATATATTGAATCGAAAACATATCGAATCATTGTCATAGAAACTTTGATTTGTTTTCGATGTTACCAACCAACATTATATACTTACAAAGTCTCTTTCGAAATTATATATTGCACTAGTGGTTTTATCCGGCTTCACTCGGTATTTGTAAAAAAAAATAGCTTAAACGTGGGAAAATAATCTAATAGTAAACATTAATTTGTTTTTTTATTAAATTTGTTTGAATCGAAAAAAAATAATATTTGACAATATCGATGTCGTCGTCATAAAAACTTTGATTTGTTTTAGATGCTCCTAACAAACCTGTAAACCTTATATACATACAAAGTCTCTTTCGAAATTATATATTAGATATGAACTACTAGTGGTTTTCGTTCGGTATTTGTAATATAAACCGCCTAAACATGGTTAATCTAATAGTTAAACATTTTATTAAATTTATTTGAATAGTTTTATTTTGTTTAAATTTATTTACATACATACAAATAGTTACACACAAATTTTCTTTCGAAATTATACATAAGATTAAATAATAAAATAAAATAAAAAAAGTAAATATGAAAAAAACGAACTAAGAGAAAATATCATAGAAGAAAAATAAAAATAAAATATTTGGAACGGTAACAAATTAACTAAATGGAAACATAGAAAAGAAAATATAGAAAAGACATTGGATAAGAAGAATTATTGGAAAAGAAGAATTACAAAATGTATTACATTGTTAGGAAGACCATTTCAAACTTATAGTAAAATATAAAAAAAAGAAGTAGTACAGTGAGACAAAAAATATACAAATATAAATGAAAATATTATATTCCATGTACAGTGAGCACCACGTGGTAATATAAAGCAAACAAAAAAGAAAAATTACAAAAACACATTAAAATTAATAAACAATGAATGACAACGAAGGTGACGAAGCAAATCAACCGCAGATTTGCTTACCTTACCTTAGCCCTAAAAGTACTGAAAGAGTCGGCAAACTCTGTTTGAATAGAAAAAATCTCTGATCAATTTATTTGATTTTTCTTTTACGAGTCCGAGACGGTGATCCATCTCTAAGACGAGTGCTTTCATTGAACGTAAATCAAAAAGTGCATAGATATCTACATATGTAGTTCCTAATCATAGAAGTACGGAGAGTAAACAAGAGGTAGGTCGCGACGCGACGCCGCGAAACGATCACTTTTAATTGTCTGCCCAAGGGGCGGGGAGGAAATCCACCCCTCCAACCCCCCACAATGGCCGTAGGGTCGGGTGGGGGGGGGGGGAGGGGGGGGGGTGGTGTGAAGTTTTAATAGTGTTTCGAATTGGAAGAAGGCGTCGCTCGTGGCTCGACGCGCTCAGTTCGTCTCGGATCCGAGAGGGTCGGCCACACATGCACGGCACTCGGCAGTCGGCAGCGTCTCGATATCGCGATCGGTTGCATATCTGTACATATCGATTGCGGGCGGCGGAGCGGCGGGGGGGGGAAAGCGAGTAGGCGGCGCTACGGCCGGCGACCAATCGGGGGCGAGCGGGAGAACGGCGACCAATCGGAGGGCAGCGGGCGCGGCAGTGTACCGCCCGCGCGCGCGCGTTTTATTTATTGGTGGTGGCGGCGCGCCGCGCGCCAGTCGTGCCCGCCGCCCCATGGAGCCCGCCGTGGACTCCGCGTCCTCGGGCAGCGAGCGAAGCGCGTCGCGAGGTTCTCACAGCGACCGCTCGCAATCGCATTCGCACCCCCACTCGCACCGAACCCCGCCGCCGGACCAGCGACGCAGATCCCCGCTGGCGCCGCTGCTGCCGCTGAGCCCCGCCGGAGTCGGAGTGCCCGGAGGTCTGCTGCCGCCGCGCCTGCCCCACCTGCCGCCCCCCGGCCTGGGCCTGCTGGGTTCGCTGCAGATGATGCACCACGCGTCTCCGCTGGAGCTGATGGCCGCGGCGCACCACCACGCGCCTCCGCGCTCCTACAACAGCCCGCCGCCCATCTCCTCGTCCGATCCCGCCGCCAACGAGTGCAAGCTCGTCGACTACCGCGGCCAGAAGGTGGCCGCCTTCATCATCCAGGGCGAGACCATGCTCTGTCTGCCGCAGGCCTTCGAGCTCTTCCTGAAGCACCTGGTCGGCGGCCTGCACACCGTCTACACCAAGCTGAAGCGGCTCGACATCGTGCCGCTCGTGTGCAACGTCGAGCAAGTTCGCATCCTTCGCGGCCTCGGCGCCATCCAGCCCGGCGTCAACCGCTGCAAGCTGCTCTCCTGCAAGGACTTCGACGTGCTCTACAGGGACTGCACCACGGCCAGGTACGTGCGCGCCCATCGCGTTCCACCACCCACTACCAACCACCACCACCACCGCCCACAAACCCGCACCAACCCTCTCATTATGCCACTGCCATATCGAGTGACGACTGATATAGATAGATATGTCAAAATATCACATCTCTCGAAAAATATATATATATATATACATATGTAGTATACGTCCACGTTTTTATGACGGTCCGTCTGTCGGGGGACACTTAATTTAACAATTTACGCCCGCGGTGAAGTGGGGTGGGAGCGGGGTGCAAAAATGAAAGGGTTGTTTTTCGCGCGCGCGAAGAAAACGAGGTTAGGACGTTGTTAATAATTGATGCGCCCGGTTTAATTGCATCGTTCGCCGTGTGCATTTTTAAACGGCTAATTTTTACTTTGGGTGGAAATTTTATGCGGAAATTCACCTCTTCGACGATGTCGTATTTTATATGTATGCATTTGTATGTATGCAGTTCTTAGGCCTAATACGCCGCTCCTTGCGACCTCGCATTTGTTCTCGAAAATCCCGTTCGGTTGTTTTTATTTTATTTTTATTATAACTTTTTTTTTTAGTTTGCATTGTATTGTATGCACGTTTATAGTGTGTGTATGAGTGTGGTCCGTGTGGGGTGTATGTGTGTAAGTGTGTGTGTGTGTGTGTGTGTGTGTGTGTGCATTAGTACCAATTCTAAATAATTAAAAAGCTGTCATAGTAAATGAGATCGGACCTCGTATCCCCCCGTAGGAGTCAGGTAGTTAGAAATCTCATCAAGGTTTATCTCCGGTGAGATTGGATAGATCGTTTCCAATGTTCTATGCCACAGTGATACCCCACATGCCTCTACATATGGATGTGTATTTTGACGTTGTTGTTGTTGTTATTGTTATTATTATTATTATTATTATTATGCCGACTGTGTTGATGTTGGGAAAATACCTATGTGTGTAGACTGCATAAAAAGGTTCTAATTCATTATTTCGGGCATCGGCGGGGTCCGCGTTGTGCGCCTTTTGTAAAAATAAGAACGAGGGTCTTAAATAAATAACGATTATGATTTGTTTGATGTATCGTTTTATCCTCGTGAATGTTTCAATTGTGCATTTTGTATGGTCGAATAGTACATGCGTATATGGGTATGTATGTATGTGGACGTTGGTGGGTAGCTATGCGAAAAAACGGCCGAAATGTTTATTAGACAAATAAACGAGAGACGAAAGAGCAGGCGGTCCGGTCCGGCCGCACAGAGCGCATTTCTCGCTTCACTAATTGCCTAACAGAGATGATAAATCGGAGGGGTTTTGGGTTACAGCCTCCACTTGGATTGGTGAGGATCAGGTGACGGCGCGTTCGTTGCAAGCCGCCGACGGCCACGCGACGAGCAATTGCGACCGTTTGTTTCCACGCTTTGAAATTAGTAAATGTTGATTTAGCTTATTGTGCATGTTGCGCAATTCTTATATTTGAGTTGGAATGGAAAAAAAATCCGACCTTTCTTTGGAATTATGACGATTTTTTTTATAGCGAAGACGTATCTATAAGGAAATTCAAATTTAAAATTTTTCTGTAACTGTTTATTTTTTATTTTGGTTTTTTAACTGATTAATAATTCACATTGAAATTTATACAAAGCAATAATGTAAGATGTAGCGATTGATCTTTTATATAATAAATTTAAAAAAAATGGTGTGAAATAAAGATTAAAAATAAGGCGACCTCCTATGGTGTGGTTCTCACGGAGGCGCTATTCATTCACTCATTGGTTTGTTTATTCAAATAAGTTTAAATGTTTTTATTTTGTAATGTTATCATTATTGTTGTGTTTCAATTCGAGTTTTGTTTCCTATGTAATTTTTAGCAATTATTCGGTTATAAGATTTGAATATGACGCTTTGTTCTAAAATTCATTATGAATATTCACAATTGTAAATTGTTGTTTTCGAACTGTGAATTTAAGTTTCGTATTTAACAATTCAACAGCTCGTGTCAATATTATCATATAAATGAAGTAACAAATAAAACCAAAAAAAAATAAAGATACGACTTCTAATCTCATTCG
Source organism: Arctopsyche grandis (assembly GCF_051622035.1). Taxonomy (NCBI): domain Eukaryota; kingdom Metazoa; phylum Arthropoda; class Insecta; order Trichoptera; family Hydropsychidae; genus Arctopsyche; species Arctopsyche grandis. The sequence goes on from NC_135359.1 coordinate 9,352,739, forward strand.
AGCGAGCCGTTGTAATAATTGTCTTACGATTATTCAAATGATTCGTTTTGTACGCTATAGCGGCGGCGAGCTTTCGTCGGGTGCTCGTTATAAAGCGTTTTAACGCATTCGAATGCTAATTGAATTGGGCGTAATGATACGTCGAATCGCACTCGTTTTGTTTCGATGCAAATGTCGTAGTTGGTATTTCGAAGTTAAACGTTGCAGATATGTATGTATGTATGTACCTACTCGAGTTGCGGTGTTTAGTTAGTTTTTTTTTTTTTGGTAATCACCGTTGGAATGATATGTATGTACGTAGTAGTGCGATTTTGCGGGTGATATTTTCGTTTTGGGTTATATGAGGGCTTAGGGTCAACCGGAGGGTGAAATCGTGAAAAAGATTTATCTGGATTGTTACAGGTGTCCTTTCGAGGGGCGAAATCCCTCTGGTTTCACTCTAAATCTTTGGGGACAATAAATCTCAGTTACGCGATTATATTCTCGCCGAAAGCGAGGCGTTCACACGTTTTCGTTTTATTAATAGGACACGCTCACACAATTTTCTAGTTAGAATTGTGCATTCATAATTAAATAGGATTTTTTTTGTCCACTGAAATTGGTATTTAAATTTTAAAATTAGACACCTTTTTGTTATTTTTACTGAAGGTGCACTGAATTTTTGTGTTGAATTTATTACACGTGCGTCTGTCTGTCTGCTTAGGTTTGTTATTATTGCACAATCAAGATTTTAAACTATTAAAATTATATTATAATATCGGATTTTTATCATGCTTATACGTATTTTGAATATTCATTATGTATCCGTGTTTCGTAATTGCAGATAGTTTTAATACGATTCATGATCATGATTCACATAAGAATATGAATAGCGAAAACAGGATTTTTAATACGAACATTATTTTCCATGTAACGCTGTAACAGTATTTGACACCTAAAATAGATAGAGAACACGAATAAAATAATTTTATAAGTATAATTTAAGAAAATATATAGAATATTTTAACTCCTTCTGATGTTGTTAAATACAATATTAAAAAATTTACTGTATTTAAAAATGTGGGAAGTATGAATATTTGCTTTTAGTACAAAGCAACACATGTTATTACGTTGTAGTTGAGGCCGTTATTACGTTTTAATTTCCTAGACTGTTTTTGAAAAATCGCCGTACAAACGTTCGTGTCGAGCCATCCTTAAAATTTGCGATTCAGAATTTTAATTAAAGACGGATTTTATGTGCTTATTTTTTTTCCTCGACGTCACGTTCGACGATTTTGGATCGTTTTCTTTATCACGTAAATTTAGCAACATCTCAACATACAATTAATACTAATTTAGACGTGGATTAAGGTTCGGGGGGTGGCGGGTGGAGGCTGTAGCCTCCTACCGCGCGCAAAATCGAAAATTCTATCGGCTAAAAAGGTACAAAACAAAGTGGGCAACTTTTACGATGTTGGCAATCTATTTTAACAAACAAAAATAATCTAAAAATAAGCGGGTATTATGAGATTGTTATTATTGTATTTTAATGCAAAACTTTTTGAAATAAATAAAAATTGATAGTAGGTGTCGAAAGCAGTCTGCAATGTCGTTAAATTTTATTTCGGCATATTAATTTAATTTTCAGTTATTGTACAATGGAACTTTTCGAATGTTGCGTGCGCTTTATAAAATCAGCAATTGCTTATTAAGGTAACTTTAAGCACAACGTGGGTGAACGTTCATACCGACCCGTACCTATCACTTTTCCAATATATTAAATGCATGTTTGAACGAAATTAAGCGAACGTTTTCAGTGGAATTTCATTGGCTTTTAGCTAATGTGTGTAAACATATTCTGCCAATTTTTAATTACTTTTAAATTAGTGCATAGGTATAAATAAATTTAGGTATAATGTGCTTTTGTAACTCGATAAATCGTGGGGTTATTAATCGTTGCTGTGTGTGATAGAAACACGATGAAATTGACTATAATCAATTAGCCTTTATTAATTACGCTAATAGTTTAACGATTGCGCATTTGATTAATTGACGGAATCGGAATTTTATTATTAATCGTAGCATCTAATACGAGCGATCTCCATAACTCTTGTACAATTCTTATCTTACTGGAACGTCAACGCCTACCGAACCCGCATAATGCCCATTCAAACGTCGATAAATGTCAATGTTGAATATAATTGGTATTTACGATTGATAATAGTGTCGATTTTTATTTAATATTTGTGATACCTAATTAAAAGCATAATATTTAATATACATATATATGTATGTACATAAAGACAATATTATTTTTATTGAGTTCATATAAAATAAAATTTTAATTAATCCACTTAATATATAAAGAATTTATTTATTAATTGATAGTATTTGAAATTGAAATTTAAGTAAATACTTCAAATACTCATAGTTCAATTTATACTAATTACATTTATTTACCAGACCTAAATATATTGAATATAATATATTCGAATAAAACCACACAGAGGCAAGTACAATTATGTATCTAAAATGTAAAGCTTCTGATCCAAATGAAATATAAAATTAATTGTATATTTATATAATGACAGAGGGTATTTAGTTATTTACACTACAGATCAATAATAAATTGAAAGTAACTTACAAAATTCATATTGATTTAATCAAATATTAAGTAAAATATTAAATAAGGCAGGTAGCAAAAGCTTAATTCGTATCGCGGATTTGGAGTTTGAATTAAATGAACGAAGTAAAGACCGAAATCGATCGGCAATCGGTCGTGGCAAATTCGTATAGGTCGCTTGGCAACAGTGCACTCGACTATGAACCTTAAATGTCACGCATTCAAAATGTCGTTTGCGACCTTTCGATTCTGACTTTTAACGAGTCGATAAATACGCATCAACGAGCCGATCTTCATAGTATTATATACCGAAGTAGATGTTTTCATATATGCATGTATGTATGTATATATGGACATATGTATTTATGCGTAGCAACGGAAGGTGCATTTGGTGCTTTTTTTCGGTCCGGGTCCGGCGTCTCAACTTCCGGTTCCGGCCGGGGGATGATCGTCGAGCAACAAGTGCGCCCCCGGATGATGCGAGGGAGGATTCTAGGGGGTGGAAAGTGGGCTCCGCCCCCGCCCAACCATTCGTACATTCGAAATGGGCGCGCAATCGTACAAAACGACTGTTCGGTTGGAAGGCGGAGGCGTCGCGACGCCTATTCCACCGGAAGGCGTCCCCAAAGCGACACTCCCACTTCCACCTTTTACGACATCTCTATATCGAATCCTATTCTAATGCGTTTCTGTCTCCGTCGCTTTATAGCGAATCCCCAAGACTTGAGCTCAATGGTAGGGTGCGTGAAGGAAAAATGTTGACTTGAAATATACATAATAGTAAGGTCTTTGTCTTTTAACATTACGTGAACAGAATATTGAAATCAATGACTGTCACTATTTATTATATGTATGTACATATGTACATTTTTTGTGTAAGCTTTACATGATTTTAACAATATAAAATTGTATCATATGTTCACATTTTATGATATTTTTGGGTAATATATTTTAGGCTATTTATTTATTTTTCAAAACGGGTTTAATTTATAAAAAATTCGACTGCGGCGCATTTTACAAATAAATATTTTTTTTGCGTAAAGTTCATGAACCTTTTTAAGTTTTTCAAACAATAAATGAATACCTGCATATATATGCATGTATATGTATATATTTTTATATATTCAAATCAAAAGTGTTTAAAGCGTAATTTGTTTTTTTTTTATTTTCACAAATATCGTTGTAATCAAGGAAATAAAAATTTCTTCCATTCCATCTATGATGTGATCATTTATATACATAATTGTAAGTTGATAACTTTGAGTATGTATGTTCTTAAGTTTGGAGGCCTTGGTTAGTAAAGTTTGAATATAACTGATAATGTAATTTAATTAAAATATATATATATTTGTATACTATAAGCAGTCGCGCTCTTATCTGCGTATAAATAATTGCCTGCAATCAAGGTCGGTGTATGGAATGAGAAAATAAAAACGTAATGAGTGCGCATTTAAATATTAGAATAGATCGCTTAAATCAGGTGTGTATGTATGTACATATTTTTTTTAAATTTACTATTAATTGAAGTTGAATGGTGCATTGCATTAAGTGTATCATTAAGATTTGATATCAAATTCTTAGTTTTTTATGTATTGTAAGCAATTTAGTTCAGAGGGGGCTGAATTGGCTTACGGGTTGAAATTAGTTCGTTCGGGTCCTGAATGGAATTCGTAACTGTAATTTATACACAGAGACGTCGAAAGAAAAAGCGCATGTAGTAATAACATATGTACGAACAATTTTTTTTCGTTTCCATGCGTATTTTACCCACTACCTATGGCAATTATGCAAATGTCGCAAATAACCGATTGCAAGGTCGAATTTCCGTTTAATTTAATTTCGTATCGAAACAAACGCACTACTCGCCTCACACAAGCATAAGTGAGTATACGTATGTACATACATATGTATGTATATGATCACTTTAAAAATTGCCACGCTGAAATTTGCGGTCAACCTCAATGCACACATTCAACGGTTTCTCTCTTTCTCTCTGTCTCTTTTTTATTATTGTTGTTTTATGTTCCGTTTTTGAAAATTTGCTACGAAATGCGAATTTAAACGATTACTTATTGTGCATAAATAATGCTTATTGTATTCGTTGCTCGGCTTATTTAAATAATATACGTATAAATATGTAGAGCAAGTTTGCAAGCACACTATCGCTACGTATCGTAATATTTTAACGAAATATACAGGGCGTTACTAGTGAATGTTTACATATTTCAAAATAATACAATTCCACATACATACATACGTGTTCATTTTTCTGTATAATTTAAATTTACAATCGGATTATGATCAAAAAATGCCATAACTTCACACATTCTCATACAGCCTACTTCGGATTTGTAAAAATATTTATAATAGAATAACTTATAATTAGTTTTATCTTTGTCCGTATCTTTGGATCTTGAAACTAGCATCATTCATCACTCTTTAAGACCCTCAAATGAGGCCACGAACCTCGCCCAGTGCGTTGATTTGTAATGTGGTCAAAAGTCGTCTGTTTTTGCATTAGAAGATATATATGATTTAAAATAGACATTTGTTGTATAAAAACACTTTTACTGGCTACCTTTCATTTGAGTTGTACCTGCTCTTTGTATCTACATTCACTGTTCTTTGGTCTGGGTTTACTTCATATTTGTATAGTATAACGTCATAGTTTATTCAGAAAAAATCTTATCGATTGATCTATTTATAATTTAATACACTTATGGATACGAATACTGTAGTTTAGGCGCAGAATCTACATGCATATATACGTATGTACATATATATGTTTGGATATAATTACCGCGAAGCGTGAAGGTCAATAGCTAGTGCATTCTAGTATAGCTAATACCGATCTAATAATATATGTACGAGCGTCTTCATTATAGTTCAACATGTTATCACAGTACTACCGTATGTGTGTGTGTGTGTGTGTATCTATTATGTAATAGAAAGAATCAGCAATAGAATGGGGGGTGAATAAGATAATAAAAAATAAGTAAAATAAAAAGAAGAGCCGATCGTAGCTCTGGTTTCGGACCGGGAAGATCAGAGCACGTCTGGCCCATCTTACATGGGTGTTGTTGTTATGATGCGAACACGTAGAATATTGATTTTTTAGCTGTGACAGCTCAATAATACGCGCCGGCCTGATCGATGGTGCCTTCTACGGGTCTGTGATAACAATTTTTTTACCCTTCTCCGTTTATTGTGCGGCGATAATCGGGCCGTTGTGTCGGCGGACAATGGGTTAAGAGTGTCGGAAGGCGGCTCGCGAGCCCCAAAGTGGGCGAAATTAAAATCGTAGAGCCATTCAACGAAATCGGTCGTAGACCAAATTTATCTACACGCTTTTCGGTTGTTTGTGCGGTGATGATTTGGCGGATTAGTGCGAGCGAGACAGATGCACGATAAGGTCAAAGTTATTGCGAGGTGTTGATGTTTCGTCGTGATTGTGTGAAAGTTTATTGTCGGCTTCGCCGTGAGTTATATATAATATGATCGGTGTGAATATTATTAAAGTATGATTTTATTATTTTAATTTTGATATTTCGTACGAGTGCGAGGTCGTATCTATGTATGTATGCAGTGGCATTAACAGTGTAGGCTGTATGGTTGTTGGTTTAGAAAACTATGGAAAATAAACCCAACTGAACAGTTAATTTTCGATCAAGTGTTAAGTTTGTGGTGATATATATAAATCAATATTAATTAATTTACTGTGTATGTATTTATGAGTTACAAGTATTTATGAATCAGCTGGTGGTTTGGGTACTATGTATCATGTGTTTTCATCTATTTTATATACTTACGTCTGTATGTATAATCAGACTTGATATTGGATTTAAACCGACACTCTATCGTGACGACCTCGATTGGTGATAAATATTATTTAGGTTCAATTAAATGTAAGGTTGTTTGTGACACGTTTCAAATTATAAATATTAAACGTTTGCTTCTGTATTTATTATATTTGTTATTATATAATTAAATTTCACACTCGTTTATTTTTATATAATAAAAATCGAATCAATATTTCATTTTGCCGTTTTCTGACTTGCTTGCTCTGTGTATGAGTGTGTCAGTGACGAGTTTCTAGAAATATTAATCAATTTGTTAAAAAAATTGTCTGGTCTAGATTTTATCTGGGCGAGTTGATTACTTGTAAATTGATTTATATCGTAGAACGTTTGAATTTTGAGAAGTAATAAATTAAAAAACATTTCTCGGTATTATTTAGTACTAAATATGAGTCAATTATACAGTTTAGATTTTTCGTTGAATGTTTGTAATTAAATGGCGCGAATTCGTGAATAAATTTAATTCAACGATCGATTTACTCAAACGTGTAAACAAATATGTATGTAGTAGGAAGTCAGTCCGTTCAAAGCGACACGAATTATTTAAAGTTGAAAATAAGCACGTGTTGAATTTCTTCAAAAGCCGAATAGGAATAGTATGTTTATTCGTCTGTTGAAAAGATTGATTATATCTCAATTCAAATAAACCGTAAAATCGACCGTAAAAAATAACTTTTTTTTTATATATGCACTAAACGCGATGATATCTCAATGAGAACGATTCGATGCGTTTCGTGGCGGAGTCGGAGTCGGAAACGGACGAAAACTACTGTGTGTATTTATAATAAATTATGCGTAGAAAACGAAATCATTTATATCATAATAAAAATTAGATAAAACACAAAAAAAGAACCGTTTATTACGACTATGTAAAATTGCGTGTGGCGTTTGGATGATTAATACATTTCAACTGTGCGTTGCGTTTACGTCCAACAGAATTCGAACGCATATTTATCAAACGCACATGAATAATTCAGATAGATGTTTCGGCTCAGATTCGAATGATCATTTCAAAAATGATCTCCGGCATATTAATTGTTTAATTAATGATACGACTGTTAAACGTTTCGGCTATTGAACGGCGCGAGCTCTCCGCTCCGACTGCTCGCATCTCGAACGCCAACAACAGGTTCACTTAATTAATTAAATAATTAATTATGCGAAATTTTGCCATTGCGAAATCGTCGCTTAGAAGTGCTGAAATGCCGTGCTCGAAATTTGCACGACGTAAATAATTAAAAATAGTCGAAAAAAAAATCTAATAGATTTCCGAGGCGAACGATCTCGCGCGTAAGTATTTCACCCACTACGAATTGTTACGCTAATCGACAATAAAAATTCATTTTACGCATTCGAATAGTAATTGCCAGATGACCGGAAAGCGTTGCATCGTTTTACTGTACATTTTTCCGGAATTATTACACTGGGAGTGATTCTGGTGATAATTGAGAGCCGTACGTATGCAATTACGTACCTACAATGTACAGCACGAAGGTACATCTTTCTAGTAGTGCATATAGGAAACCCTTTAATTAGACCAATGATATATGCGCATTGAGATGAGTGATTACATACGTGTGTATGTAAATCTGAAGGGATATGATTTTAATATTGCAAATTATTTAGTACAATGATGGAATAAATCATCGAAGTCGGTGTACAATTAAAATACAAATTTTTGAATGGATAAAAACGGCAGTAAGCGCCTACGATGTCAATAAAATTTATAGTAATTTAATTTAATTTAATTAATGATGAATTAGACACTCGATGTGTTTGATAATATTAAGTATATTAAATTTATAAAATATATGAATTTAAAATATATGAAGTTTTGCATAGATTAAGTACCTTTAAGGGTACCGTTAAGATTAAGGAATATATGTATGTATGTATGTATGTATCTATATACTTTTCCCCACAATGCTGATTATGAACAGATCTATGTAATTATAAAACGATAGATATATCTGATTGGCAAACAATATCGATTTGTAGATTTTTTTTCATAATGTTATCGAGATTTAATGTAATCAAAAAATAAAAAATGAACAATTCGCAATGTGAAGCTCGTAAATTTCATTCACGCGCGATATATCATAATTTCGATAACGTCTCGCATTAATTAACGCGTGCATTTAAATTAAAATTAAATTAGAAGTAAATATATATATGTATGTATGTATATATAAATGTACACGTATTTAGATATGAGAAATCGCACATAGGCTAATTATTCATAAAAAAGCAATGCGAATTTGGTCGAAAAAACAATTAAAATTACACGAGCTAGTGTCCGTGTGTAAGTGTTCCAAGTGCTAATTAACGTTTCTTTTTTGTTTTTTTGAAGTTGTTAACGAATGAGTAGCAAAAGCCGATAAATTGACGAGTCAGTTTTTATTGTTGATTTTAAATTATTTTTTTAATATCATAATTTCGAGTGAAATTATGATATTAAAATTAACTTCGGTCGATAATATTTTTTTTCTGTACGTGTTCGTCTTTTTCCCATAGAGATCTCAGATTCACATACAAAACAATATGATATTTCCTAGGGAATAAATTACATTTGAAAACCAGTGCTGCGGTCGCAGGTGGAAAAAAACTAGTTTGTTTTCGTATTTTTATTTTCTTCACGCTCTTTTCTACGTCTTATTGAAGTAACATTTATTATTAAACAATCGTGTTACTTGCATTGCATACATACATATACACACACAGACATCGTCACGCAAGAGCGACTTTTAATTTGCCGTTACCGTAAATACATATGTATGTAATATGCATACGTTTCCAAATGAATACATTACACAATTATTCGAATGATGGTCTTTTTGTTGTTGTGAGCGCTATTTTCTTATTGTAATTTTGCGGAACAAAGGGATCTTTCAGGCTTACATAAACCCACCCATCGCCGTTTAAACAATTCATAGGCGTGGATCGAATCACACCGACAGATAAAATTAATAACTCTGACCGGGCTTATCTTACGATTTTTATGTTAAAATAATGGAAATGGGTCCGTGTACTTTTTCGGCCAATTTTCCTCTATAAAAATAGCAATAAATATCGTCGGTTATTGCGTGTAATTGTAACCAAAGCGGTGTAAGTGTATGCGATAATTAAAAATAATATAACGCTATTCGTCAATTGTTCGTTGCTTTATGTTATTTTTTTTTCATTTTATTTTTTATTAATTGTGATACGGCACGTGTTTTGAAATGTTTGTAGTTCTATTGAAATATTCTACATATATGTATGTACTTTCACACATTTTTCTATGCAGAAATTAATACAATTCTGAAACTCTGTGTGATCGTAATTTTTTTATAATATTTTTCTTATTGTTGATATAATTTTGATATGTTTTCAATCTGCATATATCATTTTTATTACTATATGTACATACATATACATATATCAACTTATAATTTTGATTCTATGCTTGATGTAATTTCAATCATTTTGTTTTGAATTATGTAACATTTGTCTGCAGACATTGAAATTTCCTTTAAATTACATCACTTACATACACAGGAAACTTATTATATGTATATACAGATGCATACTAGTGGAGTACAAGAAGTACCGTAGAAAATATCGAAAAATATTGGTCAATGTTTGATAACCGGAAGTACTCAATTCGTTTTTATATGTATTGAATCTTATATAAAATCGTACCGTGTGATGATTTTTTTTGTTCGATTTGTATCAACATATCACGATGAAGTCGTTTATTTATAAACAATTTTTTAATTTGATGTAATTGGAGAAAATTTTGAAATTGACCCGTTCACAGTCGAAACGAAACTTTGAGCGCACACCGGTGAATTAGTTAGTGGGTAATAATATCTGGGAAATGTAGATCGGTAGCAATGATAAATGTCAAGTTTAAAACAATAAAAATGGTCTGGTGTTGATTTATTATTATCATTCTCATTTGTTAGAGAATTTGGTCCGGTCTCGGGGAGTTTTCGTTTCCGAAAATTTAGAACGTTTCCGCGTGTGTTATTTATATATAATTTGATACCATTAAGCGTCTAATTATCATTTGAAACAATGGCCCGTTCGTGTTCTAATGGATTAACCTCTCTTTCTTTCTCTCTGGGTATTGTGTCTTTGAAACGGCCGGTTTGAAATAATAAATCGTACGCATAACGGATTTTATCTTGATAGTGTTCCAGTGTGTTTATACACTGTTCTACGCGCTCTTTAAACTCGGCTCGATGCGAACGATTAATATTATTATTAAGCGTCATAATCAGAAATGAAAAATTACGCTCGATGTGTCATTTTAGAAATTAATCGTTTGAACGAACATTAATTTCAACGGCGAAAACTGGGGTGTAGATTATAAGTAAATAAATAGTAAGATGGGTCGATGATTAGAGTAGAATTTCATTGTACATTCGTCCATAATTCAAATGTTGAAAGAAGCTGTTATTGAATGTTTTGTAGTAAAATGAGTTACAAACTTGCAAATAGCTTTACTTTATGGAAACACCGGTCTAACAAGACCGCAAATTTCGATTGGAGGTTCAGCTCGAACACCTTGCGCTCTAGTTTTTTTTTTATTGCTTAGGTATATTTATTTTATTATTTAACAATCGTAAAAACGATTCTAAATAATAATAAAAAGGGGATCTCATGAGGAGTGCTGTTAAGCAATTATACGGGGATCCCGAAACGGTGGTCTCTCCCGAGAGGAAATGTTTCAATCGTTAGTCATAAATCTTGTCTTGGGATGTCCTTAATAACTCCAAAACAAGATACATTCCATCCCTCCCCTTCCCTGCTGATCAGAAGGGTTTATTGTTTCATAAATACCAATGTGAATAAATTGTGCAACAGATTGGGGAACGTTTGCTTTTTAGTATCGGGTGAGGCACAATTATCTGACGCTTTTATCGTAAGTAGTAAATAATGTAATGAAGTGCAGTTTTTAATTTCGAATTGAATTTTGCATTACACTTGATATTTTTTCGGATTAAAGTATTAAAATAAAATATATTTTTTTTAAATAGTTGCCGCCGTTTTTCTCTTGCTTGGGCTTGGTCCGCTTTTGCGCCTAACCGCCCAATTAACGTTTAATTATAATTTCACAGGCTATGAATAATATTTGAATATGTTTAATTGACGTGTCTGCGGTGCAATTTCATACTAAATCACCACTATAACAATCGTAACATCATCTTGTTTCGCTAACCCGAAAGTATCGAATGCCGTTGTTGTACATGTACGCAAATTTTATACGTATAAAATAATGTAGGTATATATAAAAAAATAATAATTTACGCCAAAAAAAAAACTAGTTTCTTTAATTTAATCATACTTTTAACATGTTACGCGCACTGTGTACAAAGTGTTCCGTTTTGAATATAAAACACTTTTTTTTGTTTCTGTGAACGCAAATTTAGAAATCTTATCTGGCACGGTACATAAATCATAATCAGTCTCACCGAACAACTAACCGTTTCGGTGCTCGAGCATAATTTTCTTTGTAATTTCACAACTGCAACCACCCCCCCCAATTATTATTATATTGCGTATTTCGCGCAAGTGTTTTATTTCTCGTTTTTCAAAAGGTTGAAACAATGTTACTCACTTTTTAATTGCGCCGGGATCCAATCGTAAAACTCCGAGCATAGTTTGGTTTGACAGATCGGAGATTCGATTGCAGTTCTGGGTTGTTGAGTGGGCATAAACGGATCGTAAAAGCAGAATGGAAGATCGCTTCTACATCTTTTTGTGTTTTTTTTTTTGTTTTTATTATTTTTTTCGTGCCGCCTCTCTAGTCGTAAACTTCAACGCAGTTCAAACAAATCGCTACTTCGATACAAATTGAATGCGGTTGAAGACCTCTGCTTTCTGCGGATTAAGGCGAATCTTTTCACGGTCACGATATCCCATAGGCGCAATAATAGCCCTCCCCTTCCTTCTTCTGTAGCATGGGGTTGCGGAGGCCCCATGGAAACAGGGTCGCCCCTTCTGCTCTCGGTATGTAGGCTGTATCGACCGGGCACTGCCCCACATTTTTGCCACCGAATTAATGTCAATATCCTTGTTATCTCTCGGCTCACCTTCTACAGAGACGGCTCCGGGAGTTTTGACCCCGTATATAAGTTATTATGTACTTTGCTAAACGAACGTACACATACATACTTCTGCGAAGTGAAATTTTAACTCATGATATTTCAAATAAGCATTGATGAATCAAAGCAAATTGAAATGATTTCATCAGCTTGTGTAAACATTTATTTGTACACTATAAATGACTTTTGTAGCTTTGCAAAATTACTCTTTACGATCTAGATAATTGTGGAAGTGTATTTGTTCCTTTTCTAGCTACTGTGTAATTTTTATTTTGGCATTTCGTTTTGAATTAGGTACATATTATAAGGTCACCTAGAAGGGCTTTTTGCCCACTTGACCGTGTTCGATATAATAACACCACAATATTTTTTACGACATAGATAACTCCAATATATTTATTAAATTTATCTATTAGTCTTTCTATTTGAAAGTGGCGGAAGTCCAATTTTCAGTTCCAAAAACACTATTTATGTTTGACTTAATTCACAAATTGGTATCACTTATTTTAATTCAATATGTCCAGAATAAACGCATTTCATGCCACCAGTATTTTTGAATATTTTTAAACGTATATTTAATGTTTTGCGAAATATGTCTCGAAATAAAGGAAATAATTATGACGGTGAATATGTACCTACATACAATATTAAAAGTTTGTGGAAGCTTTTGTAGATTCAAGTAATTTTTCAATTTATGATGTACATATGTAATGCGGTCTCTAGCTCAGAATCTCACTATAAAATAAGTACTAAAATTATATATATTTTTTTAGTTTTTATCAATTTAAACGAAAGTATGAACAGGAGAAAACAGTGATTCAAATAGTTGTAATATATAAGATCAATGAGTTTATTTTTGGGTATTCGTTCGATCGGTTTTGAATAACGTTCAGTTTGATTACAAATATGTATATATAGAGGCCCCAATAACGTCATTAATCAAAATTAAATGCAGCAGAATATCGACAAGTTTTAAATGCCATTGACACATTCGAAAGCTCGTTGATTCAATTAAATCATGGTTTGATACGATTACATCTTACGGTACCTTTGATCTCGATCGCTGTGTAGATTTAACCGGTAACGCGTCGTTGTCATTAGTTAACACGTTAAGCTACATACACACACTCGCACGCACGAGCCACATATACATGCATACATATAGTATGTATGTACATCTAAACACATACTATACTAGATGTGTCTTATGTATTTTTTTTTTGTTAGGGATAAGAATTAATTTATTCAGTCGCCGAACAAAAGGTCGGGTTCGTAGTAAACGGGCGCGAAAGAAAACCGAATGTAAATGACGTGGCACCTTAATTACGAATTTATTGAATTCACATGCGCCCAGATGAAAGGAAAGCCGGCTGTTCGACGACTCGAGTGGCTCCATATTGCTCCCACTTATTAGCCGTGTATCATACGAGTGTATTCATTCGTGTACATGTGTGTGTGTGTATATGCAGGTTTATTGATTGATAGCGTCGAACACGTTATCGGACATATTTTATTAATTTTCGTTTAGTCGGTGAGATCTCAACGGGGAGCTCTCGGCTGTAACGAGACATCTGCATTTTTTATATTGAATTTATATCATATCTATGCGGAATTGTTATTTGGAGCTTTTATCTATCGACACAATTTTTGGCATAGTAAATTAAATAAGTGTTTGTATGTGTGTGTGTGTGTGTGATGTATTCATTAAATTTAAGGCGCAGACATACTGAATCATGTTTAGATAGACTCCAGTTGTGATGGGTGTATCCTCATGTCATTGTTAGTTCGTACGATCTTATTATTTTGACAAGTTTCTCTTACATTTCTTCAAATATGAGAATCATAGTTATCGTTCACTAGTTGTTTTACCCGGCTTCGCTCAGTATTTGTAATATAAACAGCTTAAACATGGCGAATCTAATAGTAAATATTCATATGTCTTTTTATTAAATTTATTTGAATCGAAAAAAAAATAATATTCAATCGATCGAATCGACCGACGGTCATAGAAACTTTGACTTGTTTTCTTTTTCCAACAAAGAATACGTACAAACTTACATACAGTCTCTTTCGAAATTATATATTAGATTGTCAAACTTATGTCAATAAAAGGACAAAATATCTCACTCGTTGGGTTGAGTTTTGGCCTGGATCGCCATAGTATAGATCAGGCGTGCTAGCGTTTTTTTTACATGTCTAAAAACTCGTCTAAAACACTATCTAAAAACATGTTTGCCTACCACATCGTGTTTCTGTCTGCGCCCTAATGAATGTGAGTTGCTTTTATTTTTCGCAAAAGCCCTTGACCTTTTTTGTCTAATGATTATTTTTAAAATTAGATGAAAGCTATGGGATTGTGTATCAAATATGTATATTAACCGTCCCTTCAGTTAAAAATTACGGAAAAATAATATTTATATACATATTTAGTATTTCCTACCATTTGCTTCCTATTATATATTTATCGACTTTTAGGCATTGGTTTGATTTAAAAACAGGTTGATTTTTTTAAAGAAATATTTAATTTAACTTAACTTAAATAGATGTGGCTTTGATATATTTATATACATACACTGTATGTACAATGTATATATGTACATATGTATGTATATAGTGAGCGTAGATTATTTTAACCTATCTGTCTAGTAGCCTGCGCTCATCCTTATTTTTGTAATTGTATGTGATGTATGAGTGAAATTTTGATCTTCACTCTTCCATTTGGGCCTCGCAGGGATGTTATATACGGCTGGTTCTTATAAATATATTGGTGCTTGCTCTAAATGCAAGACATTCCATACTATGTAATCTGTTTATTTGATATTTTTATTGTAGCTACTATTAATTATGCGTTTTTAATGACCATTTAAATAAATAAATAAATATAATGCGTTTACCTATACATATGTACATGTGTACATTAGAGTGGTCTTCCTATGCTGAAGATTTTTATTTTTTTTATAATTTTCATTAAAATTGAAAAATAACGAAAAAAAATAAAATTTTACAACAAATTAATGATCATTCTAATATGCATATAATAATTCAATTTAATTCAGATTGATTTAAAAATACAATTTTCAACTGGTAGGAAAGTCTTTTTTGAGTAGATTTCTCTGCTTAGATAATTTTGTATACCTAAAGAAAACCTACATATATTTGATTTACTGTGAATGTAATCAAAAGTGTTCTGATTGAATGTGTTAAATAATAAATCACATCTTTGTAAAAAAATTTACGTAAACATTTACAGAACGTTCAACGAATGTTGAGCTTTTTACATTCGTTTGACGCGTCGATCGCAAAACATCTTTCAATAATTAATATTATAAATATTTATTTACCATACAAACAATTCGGAAAATTATTTTTAATTCGTTCGACAAACAAAGCCAGTTCTTGATATTCGAAAGGAATGAGGTACCTATGTATGTACATATGTACATATTTAGCTTGCATGTGCGCTTCCAATGCAATGCGTATGCCGAGTGCCGGTTTGTTTTTTGATTTTTTTTATTAATTTTTTTTTCTCTCACCTCCTCGATCGGTGACTGATCATTTTCGCTTTTGTCGATTGTAAGAGAGCGGAGCAATCAGCGTTCGATCGGTCGAATCGATTGTGAGTGATTTCCTTTGTTGGCCGAGTCGGATAATGGTTCGGTTTCAGCTAGGCACACTCCGGGCAACGAGCCGCCCTGTCATTACCGCAGTCATCACATATCAGACGCACAGAATCCCTGTCGATACGCCACATGTGTACATCTACTTTACGCGAAATCGCCGCTTCTCAAACATTCGAAATCTCCAAACGGACCCTGCCTAAATACTAGCGCCCAAGCTCCAAATGATCCAATGATAACAACCTTCGAAATTCCGACTGTACCGTTGAAACAATAATTAATCGCAATGTTTGATTAAGTAAGGGTGTAATTCATGGCACTGTGCGTATAAATTGTATTTCGTACATTTATTACGAATAAATGTGTCGGAATACACATATGTAATTGTAAGAGCATACTCATAAATTATATGCAACATATTATTTACGAGGAGTTAATTTATTGCTGTTTTGCTGCCATATGTGAAAAAATTGCGAAAATTTCCGCAATTAGGAATGGTCGAAGTTTGTATTCAAATCTTATTGTATCGGTTGTTAGGTTAACATTTTGAGATTTTAATTTAGATAATATATGATAAAATAATTTTAAAGAGTGAGTGGAATATTATTTACGTCTATATTTATGTTAGCATTTCATATCTGACGATTCAAAATCGTATCCGACCGCAATGATTTCGTACAATTCGTTCGAATGGTGGCAAACAAAAGCCGGGAATGGAGCATTTCACGTCTGATTGATGTAAGGTGTAATTAGGAAGACGTTTTAATAATACCATTAGTACGTGTGGATGTTGTAGTATATACATATGTGTATATAATATATACATAAGATAAGTTCACGTGTGTGTGTATTTTTGATGGTAGGCTTACGAAGCGGCCCAATATCCAAGAGAGACTTTTGACCGGCACGGGTCAAGTTCGACCACTATTCTTCTTCTTCACCTTCTTTCATTCTGCGTCTTTTTTTCATCTGTCTGTCTTATACATATATACATATATAAATGTATTTTTACCACCGTAAATTTTAATTATCTTTTTTTTTCCTGGCCGGTGTTGTGCCGCGAAGGAGTTCATTAAACACTGCATAACGGCATCGCACAAAAATGAAACGAATGCGCACACTTTGAATGAAGTAAATATAAAAAAAGAGATGGAAATTATTTGATATGCTTAATTGATTTTGAAAAGGATGTGTTAATGATTGTTTTATTAATATGTGTTTTTTGTAGAACGAAAATAGTCGGTGTCGTGTTTAAATGTGTACAGAATTTGCAAAGTTTTGCATAGTGTGTGAGGCGTGAGATGAAATTTTATTGGTGAAAATTACGTCTTAACATGTGCATACATTATTCGGTTTATTAATGACTGCATGTGCGATATGTATCGCTCGGCTTTAATAAACATGATCATGTTTAAAAATTAGTATCAATTAAAGTGAAATAATTATAAAAAATGCGCTAAATCATACGATAATGTGTACGTGTAATGTGCCGTGATTGTGTTCCTCTCCTTCAGGATTTTTTAAATTTGCGAATTCCGCGGTAATCATAATAAAAAATTCGATTTTATGGGGCAATAAAAAAATTTGTATCAACTAGAGTTTTATTCGCGCGTCGGATTTCATGTGTGAATTTTTCACATGTGGGAATTTTATCATACAAAATTTAAATATCCAAAATGTGAATTCGCTAAATATTTTTATTCGACGTAATAAAATGTATAGACCTGAAAAAAAAAATATATGTATATAAAATAAAAAGTAAATTGCTGGTTATGCAAATGAGTTTTGTCGGTTTTCACGGTTTATAGACTCTGTCCCGTTTAATGTCTGGCGACGCTTTTGTTTCTCGCCCGGGGATTATTTTAATATCATTTAGAAACGTTTTAATATTGCAGAGGCCTAATCCTTTTTCGTATTGAAAATGATATGCAAATTAAATTCTCGACAAAATGGCCGACGTTTTGTATGAGAAATGCGATAACAAACGAAAAAAACGTACGTCACAACGAAAATCCTTTTCCACCCCTCGACATCAACATATGTATGTATGTACATACACAAAATGGCGACTCGTTTTCAAATTGTGTAGAATTTAAACTATCATTTAGGCCTTCGGTGAAGTGTGCGCGTCCGTATGCATTTGTGTGCGTGCACTTTTTTGCCAATTCATAGTAGTCATATTCAATTTCACACAAACCTATCCATTATACTTTCAAAGCTGATACAATTTGATTCTTCGTCGCGGCATGGGCGATGCACAAAGGGAGGATACGGTAAAAAACTGCAGGGGGGGATGATGATATTAAAAAAAGTAAACATGAATGTGAGATTGACAACCTTTTTCGAACGATTTCGGTTGAAAATCAACACGAGAGAGCCGTTCAAATTTGAGCTTCGAAATGTTTGGTTGGATTTAAAAATTATAAGTGGTTTGATTCGAAAGCCACTTATTGACGACACCTCTATCGTGTGGAGCATGTGAAAAAACATTCAGTTGCAGCTACTGCAGTTGGCGTTTTGTCGAATCATTGTTACAAGCGTTCTGCGCATCGTTATTAAACGCCATTCTGGTCAACAACAATGAAATCCAAAAACAGTGTAAATTAAGCGAAATATTACCACAATAGTTTTTAAAAGTGATTGACGTTAACTGGATGAAGATTTTTTTTATATAAACGAAAATTCAATATTCATACGTACATATGTACATACATACAAACAATCGATGCAATTTTCGATTTCGATTCATTCGATATTGGACTACGGTCTACGTATGCGTACAGATGTGCTACATCATCTGAGGATCCTTTGCGGTCTTTATTTCCTATTTTTTTTTCTAATAGTTACATACACATTCGTAGAAATATTATATTGCACCCGGGGAGCCCCCATTCTAGGTATATAGATATTGTACGAACGATGCACTGTTAAACCGTTGCATTGTTGCTGCATCACGCTGATCTGTTACGTTTAATATTAGTTCTTTTTATTCAAAAGAGATTATTGTTGCCGTGGCAATATTAGTTTTTTGTCGATCGTTCGTGATACACAGATATACATATATATATATATATTCGATAGAAACACACACAAATGTGTGTATAAACTTAATTAACAAAAGGACTACCGAATTGGATATTTCCAATACACAATGGGAGTATATCTGTTTTTGTTGTATGCATTTAGTTTAAAGATTTCCTTAGCGTTACCTATATCACTTTAGTCAGGGATTCAGGTATTATATTTAATATTTTCTGTTGCGCAATATGAGAATATATCATGGACTGATTAATTAATATTATTTTTCGCAGTTAATCCAAACGAAGGTTATGGCGTAAGCGTTCCGCGGATGGGGATGGGGTTCGGGGAGTTTGTTTTAAAAAATGAAGGGGTTAGACAGGAGGCCGCAGTTGTATTAACTGCCCACCTCCCCGAATGTAAGAATGTGATTAATTGCCGAAAAAATCCTGAAGAGAGTGGAATGCCGGAATGCCAATAGACAGGGAACAAGAGAGAGAGAACGCGAGACTTGATTGAAATTTAAAAGGGAGCCTTTTTAATTAGACCCGTAAAATTGCTTTAGAAATTCGGCACATACTTAACGAACTACGGATGTTTTAAGCGTCGAAAAAAATATTATGCTTACACATCTCTAAGTGACTTGAAAAGTAGGCGTAGAAAGTAAATAAAAATTCGATTGCTCATTTTCATCGAAAGATACGGTTCGGTTGATGTGATGTGATGCAAATTTGCATCGATGAGATTTTCGTTATGCATTATATTATTTTTAATTATTAAATGAATGTTGGGTATAAATTACTTTTTTTTAAGATTGGGGGGTTGAAAGTATAAAAGCGTCGGTCAGTGATAGAAAAAAAAATGTTTTTCGACTTACCGATATTTCTGTGGCCTTCACGGTGCGCGTGTCGAATTGTAACTTTTTCCTCTGTTTATTCTAAAACGAGTCGGCCATTTTTTCGGCGCGTTTTAACCTTTTCGCGTCAAAAAAACCAGAAGCGACGCTAACCTCTAAATCGAGATCTTTACCCGAATTTTTTCATTCGCGCATGACGCCGGAATTTCGATTCGGTTTGGTTAAAAAGAAGGTTCGATTCAATTTGGAGTCGATTGTTGAGCTTTTTGGCTAAATGAATAATAGTAAAAGTGGCCAGGATTGATGTCTCATATCTCGAATATCTCAACGTTGATTTTTTTTATCCTATTTGCGGTTACCGGACGAGCTTTGTCTCGTCGCTTATTGATTCCGTCGAAAACGCTTTGTATTTGTTGCTATTCAAGCGTAAACGTGAATTAAATACTTTTTACAATTCTATACAAGAATTCAATTATAAGACGAATTTATAACTACCTGCGTAGTACCCACTTGACTGATCGCCACAAAAACTGTTTTAAGAAATGAAATTACTGGATTTGTAAGTACTAAGAACATTCTTGTGAAATATAATAAGTAAAAATAGACCTTCAAGCCAGTCAATTTTATAGCTACCTAATAAACGTATGGAAATTTATTGTAAAAATGAATTGAATACAATACAATGTATGTTTAACGTGTAATTTTTGCATCGTAATTCTCGAGAAACGAGAATTTTAATAATACGCCCAGTTGGTGTTAACCTTTTCAATTTTAAGTATATCTTGCGTGTTATTCGCACTCGCGTAATTTGTCGATCCAGTGACGTCCTGAAAGCTCGAGCTATGTATGTACATACATTTAATACATCGTTTTTAAAAAATGTCACCATATCCTCGCTATGGATTTTTTTCCCCGAAAATTAGTGTATTTATTTTCCGCACGCAATCAAGCGTTGGAAACACAGGTGTCAAAAAATTATTTATCATAATGAATAATCGACTCGTTTTTCGCCGCTGAAATAATTCAACAATTATTATATTTATTTATTATTTTCCTAGAGGGTTCATTTGAGGTCGTGATTTTTCAGCTACGTGGATTGATTTCGTCGATGTTTTGGTTGTCGACGTCTTTGAAGTCGCGTCCTCAAGGATGCGGCAATAAAGAGGTGTTGCCCGGAGACTTCCTTGGCGGTCTAGAGAGTTTTTTGGGGAGGGAGAAAATAATAAAAGCTCGTGGTAATAAAAGCTCTCGTGTTTCGGCCGATGATCGCGTGACGGGTGAATTTTTTTGATTCGTTCGCGTTTGCATTTTATATGCGAACACGTAAATTTGTACCTTTTATCATCGGTTCGATGCAGTCAAGTGCATCCATGTTAGTCCTCCGGTGTCCGATGAACCCTAAACGTGTTCAAAAAGTCTAAAAATTATCATACTTTTAACGATAGGCTCTGTGGGAGGTAACGCGAAATGTGTATTCTTTTACACTTATGCAATTATTGCAACAAAACAAAAAAAATGATGCATACACGAATGCTCATTGAGTTTGTTATGCTAATGTTAATTGGATCGATTTATACGTGCTTTGTAACGAACAAAGTCAGTAGTATGTAATATTCATACGCGTAAATATTTTTTAGTTTATTGGCAATTTTTTTGCGACCTCAAACGGTACGATTAGCATTTTTTTGAGCATCGTGTATTTGAGCGCAGATGTTTGTGGATAAGTCTGAACATATCTATGCAAATATCTGACCATTTCCTCGACGTGTCAGTCAAGTTCGCGTGCGAGTTTGCGTTCTTTTCCCCCTCAGGAATATACGTACGTTTTGTAGAACAAAACGCGCCAATATTGCGTCAGAGTTGTGCCAATCAATCAAGTTGCAAATTTTGAAAACGAAACAACGCTAAGAATATCGATTCGGTTCAGAATATCAAGTTGAAGTGAAATTGGATTTATGAGATAGTATGTAGAAATCGCGTTGCGTTTTTCATTTTTAATTCCTCGCTTCTGTGTCGTTATTGAGTGTTTATTCAAATCGGTCGGATGTTGTTTGTTTAAGCGCACTATTATATTTCGCAATAAAAATAAAATTATTGAATAGTGTAAAAGCCAGTACGTATGCAATATGCGCGAATTACATTTCCCTCGTTCTTCCTGCTTCTAAATGGCTACTGCGGTAGCACTACAGGCCGGCTCATAAACGTCACGCATTCAATTATTTTTAAATAAACTTTAAGTATTATTGTTATCGTGCACGCGAGTGCACATACGTACATATGTACATGCAGTCAAATGATCATATGAGGGAACGATGCAATAATGGATAATTTTAACTTTACTTATCAGATGATATTATTTAACTTGAATTATATGGAATATATTTTTACGCTCCATTAAGAGATTATATTGTGTTTTTTTATAATTGGATAGTAAATATTTCGGTTAATTCTTATATTTTTAAAATCGCCCAAGCAGTTGTTTATCATTTTTGATAACACAATATAACTGCATAAGTGTTTTTATAATAACTAACCAAAATGTAAATATTAAATTAATACTTTTTCTTTAGTGTCTAAGCAATATTGAGTCTTAATAATATTTCTACAGAAGAAGCTATTTCTATGTAGTTGATATTAGAAACCGCTTCCATTGGAGTTTTAACTTGTTTGCTTCCTTTAACCTTAATAAATACAAGCCTAACATTTATTTTATTTTGATTATTGCACTCGTTGCAAGTGCTTGAATTTACCCCCCCCCCTTCACCTTCAGAATTCAAAAATATAATTTAAAACAGTATATGAATGCGTGTGATTTATTGTGATTAACTTTATTAATTTTTAATATGTCGGGAATAGAAGAATAAGATTACCGAAATGGATAAAATTTCAGTTTTTTTATATTAAAAAAATTTCCTTGCATTAAAAAATGCAAAATCTTCGATTATTCTGTGTTAATTTGCTTTGCTCCCCCCTTAAGTTTATAAAATTATTTTAGAAAACATTTTTATTTATAAAATTCATTGTGTACTAAATAAATAAACTTACTAAATTTATTTTGAAAGTTAAGTACAATATTAATTGCATTTTTTATTATTATAGTATATTATTTAAAATAATGTTTCTTTGGATATTTGTAGGTTTCGAGGCGTACTGTATTCGTGTCGATGCCGTGAGCAACGTTCGTGTGCGCCAACAAAGTTCTACGCAAATATTTTTAAGTGCACTCTAGAGGCGCAATCGCGCTTGATTTCTTGTCTATAAATATTTGCTCTACTACGAAATGATTCCATGCTCGAATTTTCCAATACCAGATTACAACAATAACTTTTGCTTCGAACAATAGTCCAATAAAGTGCACGGCGCTATTGCAGCCGTTGTGCAACTTGCGCAAATTAACTGCATCGCTTCGTACACAATCATACATAATTCGAACGATAAATCTCGTAGACCGTCTCTCATTATATTCGCAGTATCGATAAAGCGCATTGTTATATTATGCAATTTAAAATATGCACATTTTCGCTTAATTTCAATGCTCACTTAATCGTTCAAGAGTTGTATCTTTTTACTTTTTGCATCACGAGACTCCTTCATGAAGTTATTAAAATGAATGACTTGTTTGATGATGTATCCGTCTAATTGACATGCGTTTTATCACTCTGTGTTTATTTTAACATTGAAAAATTCGATTCGAATCCCACTCGGGGCTGTTTGTTTCTCGTTTATTATGCCCCGTCATCGAAATAATCGGTTTACGTTCCCGTTTAAGCCGGAAAAATTCGTCCCAATAAAACGATCGAGCCGAAATTCGCGATGTGTAATTGAGTTTTCGAAAACAAACATCACTAAAGCGATTATTTTAGGACCGGGGCCACCACACTTTTACCGCTCCGTGTAAAAATAAATTAAACGAAATTGTATTAGAGAAAAAAAAATCCTTCTTCTGCGGAATAAGAATGGCATGATTAAGTGCTTGGATTAAGTTGGTTGAAAAAAAAAACAAAATGTATCGGACAGGTGTTTCGGAGAAATGTACGGAATTACTGAAGAATAACGAACGGCCGCGTTTTTCGCTGTAGCATAATCCACGAAGGGGATTATTTTGAAAAAGGCTCTAATGATTTTGAAATAATTCTTTGTCGTGCCGTAATAACTTCAATTACTCGACGGGGGTGTGGGGTGGGGTGAGTAATGAGAGACTAAGACGGGCAAAAAGGGTTAGAGGCGTAAGGATTTTATTCCCCACGGTAAATTCTTGTTTGCACGAAACAATACGTAAACTGGTTTGCGTAGTAAATTTCAAACCTCTTAATTTATATAATTTTCATATAAAATTGTAACAGAATATTTAGCGCGGTGATGTACGAGTTCCGTGCGTTAAATTGCGGCGTAAAATAATAATAATTAAAATGTATCGCATAAATAGAGAGTGGGATTGGAATCACGTCGCGGAAAAGGTCCACGGGTTATCGATGAATTAATCACGACATTCCGAATTTCTCTCAGGGCTCTCGAGAACTGGGAACTTTGCGAGTTCGAGGGTTGGCACCGTATTGCCGCAAGACGGCCGACACAATCAAATATTCAAAACTCAATTTGACTGTGGGTTAAATAAATAACCGCAATGTTAGTCGCGTAAACCGTTACCTACTAACTCGAATTTATAACGAGTCGAATACGCAGTTGTGATTGCTCGTGAATGTTGAATGCTATATTATACCACCCCCACCCCCTCCCCATACACATCCGAAATTAGAACGTGAAACGCACCCGTAGATTACTTGGGGATTCGTCTCGTGATATTTAACCCCCATAGGACGATGGACTCAAACTGGACTAGAAGTTTTAACTGAATGAAGCCATTGCAGTGTGCTCGTACCGACATACATATGTATAGGTGTGTACTGTTTGCTTTTGAAAATTCGTTAAATTTTTTTAAAAATTAAAATGGGGTGATTTCTAGCAAATATCAAGGGTTATGAAGGGAGAATTTTACTCCCTTGCGCCCCGTACCCGAAACGGGGGTATGCTAGGGGGTTTTTTAGGCAGGGGGAGGTAAGACAGCGGGAATATTTGATTCAGCCCGGTCTAATTAACATGCTTATAACAAGCAACCCAAGACCTACTTACATTTCAACTGTGCAAGATTTTCTCTGCCCGTCTCTCGGTGTCAACCCGCAGGATTAATTGCTACTGCATTTTGTTTTTGTATTAAAATTTATTTAAATATCATAAAAATTGTTTATTTCGTTTTTAAAAGAATTACCCATTCAAGGACTGTATTAGTATATACATATGTATGTCACAGTTGAAGTTTATCTTCCAGTTATAATATATTTTGACTAGTTGGAATATATTCCATCTAACTTGCTACCAACTACCGTCATTGGTAAAGTGTATTTTGAGGTGTAATAAATTTTGACAAGTTGGAATATATTTCGTCTAACCGACGTAAGTTGATTCACATGACGAATTTCATTCCAACTGTTCAAAATATATTACAACTGAAAATATAATTCTACTATACATAAGTTGGTACCAAGTTAGATGGAAATTTTAGATTTCCTTGAAAACGTCACTCGATTAGTAAATTGAGTTGGAATTTCACATTTTTGTTTTGAACATATTCTTAAAGCTATCGTAATATGATTCTCATTGCCAAAATTTTTAATATCTAGCAACTATTAACGCATTATTCAATTCCAAGGCATTCGTAAAATTATAAGAACTGTCAAAACTCTACTGCTATATTACAACTGGCGCACATTGTTGAAAGTATATTTGTGCTTGTATAGTTATCATTTACTAGTTGATTTATATTCGAATAAGTATAGCCTAAAGCGCAAGTTGGAATATATTCACTGAAAATACACTTCAACTGTAACATATACATATCGTCGAATTAAGTTATAATATCATTTGAACTAATAATTGTTTCATAGCAAAATAATAAATTATTATATAAAAGCTCTTACAAAAGTACATACTGTTACATTACTGTTCTGCCTAAAAGATTCAATTTAATCTGTATGTACTATGTAATATAAAAGAAAATTTATTATCTAAAATAAATAAAATACGCAACAGTATACATACTTTTGCATATACATAGTATACTGTCATTATGTATATTATATTATTAAGTGTCTTTTATGTGCGAATTTATATTTGTAGTATATTATTTTATCGTAGATGAATGTTGTTACCATTTGATTTGATTGATTTTTAAAATTTTAAAATTAAGAATAGCCAGAATCGAACCGGATTATTCTCGACAGATCACCGCGAGTCAAAGTTGCAGGCCAAAGTCTTAAGTAACAACGACTGTTGGATGTAGAAATGTTATAATATCAAGTTACACTCCCGGTGTTTTCCTTCATAATCCGCCTACCCTCATCTCAACCACCCAACCTCCACCCCGAACAACGCTAGCTCTTTCGAATGAGGGGATGGGTGGATTTTGGGAGAGGGGGTGTTGGATGTTCACCCACGAGCCTGCGGGGCCACGGATCCTGAAATCTTGTAACTTGCAAATTAATTCGCCAAAAATATGAACTATTAAACGTCATTAGTCAAGACGGTGCTGAGGGGTGGATTCCCGGAATTTCGGCTCGTGTTTATTCAGCGAATAGGGGGTTTAACATTGTAAAGACTGCTATAGAGTTTCTTGCATTTCTAAATACGAACCGCAAATGCATTGCTTGCCTCTGGGCGAACTCTTACTTAGTATGTTTGGGTACTTTTTATTAAAAGTTCAGTCAAACTTCGCTAACACGAAACACATACAGGGAGGGTTTGTATCATATTATACTATACCTATATAGTATTACAATATTTATGATAACGATTGTTCTTTTCTTGCATACGAAATTGATTTGAATATTTGGTGTGTTTGGATATAATTGGCATATATGCACAAGTGCATATTCCAAGGTAGACGGGAAGTGTGCAATGAGTGCGCAAATCATCAATGATAGTTCCATTGGCCTAGTGTTGGCCCCTCGCATAAATGCAACGGACATGCTGACACACAAATTAGTGTCTGTCTGCCAATTCAGACTGTGTCTATCATGAGACAGACACCAGATTATGCAACCATTAGCACCCATTGTCCATCAGTGACATTTCTTCCTTTCATATAATCATATATCATATGATTCGATCGGATTCGAACTTAAATTATTTTTGGGCGCGTCGATTTTTTTGCAGACTAAAAAAAATAAATAAATGTGTTGTAGAAACGTTAAACAAAAGAACCCGCGCTTAAATTTGGAAACCTATTTGTTACTAACGACAGGGGGTCTGGGAATTAGAATCGTTAAAAAAATAACCAATGTTTCATTCATTGGATTCATTCAGTTGTTATTTGTTTATTTTTTTTAGACTGTATTAAAAAAAGTTAATAAAGACAATCGAGCGAACGTCATCAGACCGGCCGACGATGATATCGCTTGAATTAGAATGTTAAACAAATAATTTTAATACTGTCAATCATATTCGAAAGGCAGACAATTTACTTGTGATAATTATCTCGAGAATTAGCGAGCGGTTCGTCGGTTTGTACATAACTTCTGTCAGATACCAATCAAGCGGCTCGAATGAGCGAAAGCAAACGTATTATATTGTTCGTTTCGTGAAATAAACGATTTCGGACTGTCGGGCTCTTATGATATAATATAATATAATATGTATCTCTCGGGAATGATTAATCATTATCGCAGACAGAAGTATTAACAACTTGCAGTGGAAAAAATTAGGGTTATCGACACGCGCACTCAGCGCGGAATTGAATCGACAATAGCAGACTCCTTTTGACTCAATCAAATATCAATTATCTAGAAACGGTTATTAGGAATGACGGTAGATCATCTCTGAAAAGGGCGGCAACGGTCAAATGATAAATGATAACTTTCGGTCGTCTTTCCCGGGAACTTCTCATACTTAATAGCATTTTATTTTTTATATGGAACACAATCGTACATATGAATGGATGCGATATCCTTTCGTAAATCATTTAGATTCCTTTCTGAGATAGCGTTTAATTATAACAGTATCATTTACGACTATAATAGCAATTCCGAAACACATTATGTGTATAAAATGTATCGCCTTTTTATACAACGACAATGTACATTAAGTATTTATATTCATATCGTTAAAAAACGATCGTAAACATCAATCTTTCACGGTCAGATCCGGAGAACGCATCATCAGTCATTTTTGCATTTATTGCGAATAATAAACGAATGCACTTTTCGGCCGCGTTTATTTATTTTTTAACAACAATACGCGAAAAGCTCTCCGTCGGCAGATGATACGGAAACCTTTTATTGTTGCCGTGATGATATTATTATATTATATACATTTTTTTCATTGAACGTACACATGTACAATCCAAGCATGTTATTGCTTTTTTTCCCACTCGAATCGATATTGCCCTTTGTGCAGTTTTATTTTGGAGGGGTAGGTGGGTCAAAAGCTCGGGGTATTATTATTGTTTGCCGCAATGTCTTAATTGCTGGTTCCCTCGCATCCGCCACCCCCAAAATCCTCCCTGATATTTTTTTGCGTTATGCGAATGTTTTGGTAATTCATAAAATAAACAGTATGACCTTTCAAAAACAACAATGAGTCGTGTCGAATATCAAAAGCTCATCGTTATAATTCAATTTCGATTGTGCGAGCACAGAACGATCGATACTGTGAACTTTTTGTGGACGTACCCTCCCCCCCTTAAGGGTTATTGGGTTAAAAATGTTTACCGGAATTAATTCAGTTTCAATTTCTGATACGGAATGATTTTATTATTGTTAAAATTTTGTAAATTAAAACTGGACAAAAAATATTCCTGTAATGCAAATATTGTTTTTGTATTGCTATTAATGTATACATACAATACAATTGTGTTTCTATACAATGTATCTGTGTGGGTTATTTTTGCTTATAAAAATATGTATTTTAAGTAAACAATAAAACGTAGCACAAGGGATTTTATACACGCAAAAAAATTTTATACATGTATATACAAATGTTTTTGATTTGCATCTCATGTCATGTTATATTTTCAGTTGTTTTAAATTATGTTTCAATATATCTATTATATAATAGTATTAGTATAGTGTTTTTTCGTAGATATGAATCACTCCATTCATATTCCCCATTTTTTTACTATCATTATAAAAATAATAATATTTTCCATTTATGCCGTTAATCAATCATAACTGTCACGATTGAACAATAATAAGTTTTTTTAGGCGCGCAGTTCCAGCCGCTGAATAAATGAGTATAACTAAATGCGAGCTATCATGCTTACTTGTGATTGTGATTCACACGCGTTCAAATACTATTTATTTACAGAAAGAATGAATTTTAAATTAAACACAGTTTTTATTTATTTTTACATACTAAATATTTAAATATATCAAATGCATGCTTTTTTTATAATAAATACTCTGTAAAATTGTTGCGAAAAATATAATAACGTTTATTATTGCTTTTTTAATCATATTTATAAAATAATAATAATATACATACATACATATCTATATAGTATACGGTATATAGCATCATTTTTTGATTTTTTTTGCAAATCATTATCGAATGTGAGCATGTTGTTGATTTTACTAGGTGACGCTTGAGACATGTTTCACTCATTTGGTTTTTTTTATTTTCTTTTTTCTTTTGAAAATTATTATTTTAAATAACATCCCCCTGAAACTTTAACATTCAAGGAATTGGTTCGAATTTCTTTCTTTTTCAGGTGCCTGTCAATGAAAGCGCCCGACAGGTATGCTCTTCCCCAACCCTTCCCCCCGCCGTGTCCGCTCGGTTGCGATCCTCGTGTGACCCTTTCGTGCCGGGTGCCATCATGAAGCACGGGCTTCTTGGCGGGCCAGGGGTGTGTAGCCTGGGTGTAGCCTGCTGCTTGCCGACTAACCTCATCTGGATGCACACTTACTCACTGCGACAGGTTTCTATTCTAAACATTGGAGGATTATCAGCAGAAAAACACACACATTTCATTTAAAAAATTTTAAGAAAATTTTTCAAAAAAAAAAATTTTTTTTAGCTATAAAATCACATTTTACATTTATACATTTACAAAATGTAACAAAAAACTGCTAATCCGACCATTTTCTTCAAAAAAAGCTTGTAGTTTATGTGTTTCATTCGTGTCGATTTTTTTGTTATTTATTTTTTTGTCCAAAATGTGTCTATTTTGTGTGTTATCAAATTGTGTTTATGTCCATTATATAATCAACATATTTGATTGAAAAAAATGTTTCTAGTTACATTTTCCAACACATTGATCGAAAATGATGAAAAAGCAAGTGTCGCTATCCAGGTTACACCCCCACCCTCTTTTCATATTAAATTTTTTTTATTTTTTAATTGAGTACAATTATAATTTTACATTTTGTTTTTATTTTAATTCATGTATTTTAGTACAACCATACTGCCTTGTTTTATTCCTTGCATGAGTCGCATTTTAGAATCACACATTTGCTATGTTTTAAATTTATATACGTCTATGTTTTTATTATGTCAATGATGTGAAATTTTTTTTTTAAATTTCGCACTGTCAATGTTTTTTATTTTTTCTTAAAATGAGTTAATATATTGTGTATATGTTCAGGCATGTCTTTCCTGTTGAACGCGCTTCGATCGGCGCCGGCGGGTATTACGCAACAGGGAAAAGGTTAGCAACTGCTGGTTTTAGGTGTCGACAACAAATCCGCGCACGATCAACAACGGTTTCCCGGGGATTTCACGCTCCTTTGGGTTTGTTTGGTAGAGCTTCCGAAGCTCCCGCTGAGAGCGGCACCAAGCTCACAAAGCTCTGGATGCACTTTCATGCAGATGTGCCTGGATCAAAGCGCACTCACGCTAAAGTATCATTCCTGAAAAAAATCATATTATATAACAGTCACTATAAAAGCTCGATGTGATATTTTGACCGAAAGATACAAACAAAGACTGAAACTTCTGGAAATTGTAGGCGATACGTTATGATAAGTTCCTTAACGCTTCTAACGTTCCTTAAGTCATGAAAAATAAGTCGATAGAAAGTTTAGAATCGAATTCGAATCATGAAATGATATAACTATTTTTGTTTAACATAGAAAGATTTTCCGATTTTATTTGATTGATTTTTGGGATAGCTTTCGATATACGCATTCTTTTAACCACCTTTCAATTTATTAAATTTTATTTGAAATCATATTTATTTCAACATTCCTCACCATAAGTTAAAATATTTTAAACGTACATTGTTCAAATATGAAATGTTCACACCGAATTTTACCAGTATTGAATCAGTGTCATTTGAACTCAAAGCTCGCGTATCTATTCGAATTTTGCGGAATTTTAATGCAAAACAGTATACGTATGTACATATAATCTGACGGATAGTTTCATACGCGTGAAATTCACCATGAGTGGCTCATGCACCACTCGTTCCATTGTGTTTGGTTCGAATCGGGTTCAGTTTTGACAAAACACACCTCAGCGTGGCGCCGCCATAATGGAAGCTTTTGCGTCGACAAACCAGCTGACAATGCATCAGCAAAAGTCTACAAAAGGGAGCTTTTAGTGTGACTCTTCGGACGCACTGTAGCGCGAGCTCGAGTGCTCTATCGAATGCGCTATCTTTGCACAATTTTCAAACGTGTCGTTCGGATTCAAGTGCATTGCGTAATATATCCCAGAATGGCTGATCATATTCACAGATGGCATATGAGAAATGTTTCCTTACAAATTTCAGTTGAATTTAATGATTAGTAGGGAAGTATGTATGTATGTATGTAGGTTAGCCCTTACTAAACATACATTTTTTGATTTTTTTTAAAAAACGATTGTGAAAGCTTTTAAAACAGTTATCTTTTTTGATAAAAGAAAATATTTAACTATGCACACTAGTGTGGTACATGTTTGAGTGTTTTGTAGGTGGTGTTTTAAAGTGGAAATAGGGGATGGTTGCGTTTAAAAAAATATATCTGTTCGCATCGTGTGCCGGTTGGAATAGCATGGGGTGGCTCACGGTACATGGATAGTGCTACTCATAAATCGATTTTCATATTTGGGACAACATCTGTGTGCTCTTTAGTGCTCCAGCAATCGATGAAATAATTATATTTTTACAGATGAAGTTTTTTAATGCTTTCAGATAATGTTTGTATGCTATTTATGTAGGCGTTAAAGTGTTTTTTTTTGCATATTTATATAAAAAGGGCTCGTATGGTGTTGTATTACGTGATACATATTCGCCATGTTGTATGTTAATGAGCGTTCAACTAAGTAATCTGAAAGTTCTGTTCTTTTCGCCGTACAAAACTCGACACGAATATGCTAATGAAAAGTCAATGTTAATTTTTACGGTTCGCCTTTTTTTTCGTTTTATTTTTACGATTTTTCAGCCACCCCATCGCCCCACCTGGCCCTCAGTCGTAGACTCATTTTTCATAAAGTCATTACTCCGTTTATTTTTATACGTCTCCAACACTTAGATATTAGAAGTGTATTTTTTTGTCGATTTCTAAAATCGCTCTGAAGCCAAATGCCGCTTCGGCTCCGTTCTTATCGTTTGAATGCGTTATGTTCATAGCCTTTTACGGTTTTTATTTCTACTCCTCTTTCGGCTCTCTGTGTGCTAGTGTTTTTTTTTCGGTTAAATTCTGATACTTACGAATGCCGGGATTAAGTGGATTTTAAAGGTGTAGGAATCCGGTGGCACTGTGAGCTTTTTATCTGGCATTGTTTTACGGTTTGCTGTTACATTTGATTTTCCGGTCTGGCTAATAAGGGGTATTTAAGATTAAGTCCCACCTTTTAAATTTTAATTCCATCGGGGAGCTTAATTTGATTTAAACGTGTTGATATATAGTATTATACATATATAAATGGCGTATTTGTAAATTCTTTGATCGATATATAAAAAAAAGCTCAATTGAATTATAAGAAAATAATTAAAAACTTAATTATTTTAATTATAATATGTACATAATAATTTATCTATTATTTATCGGTGCTTTTATATAATATATGTACATACACGTGTAAATATGTATGTTGTTGAGTAAAACTATGGGAGGGATGTAAAGCTATTGCTCCGAGTATTATACTTCTCATAATTAATTTTCTTATAATTTAAAGTTAAATCTTGGAATATATCTACTTAAAGTGAGGTATTATTGTATAAGAAAATTGAAACTTTTCCAACTAAAGAGAAATCTTCTCTGACAGCACTTTAAACTTTGTTTGTATTATCATCATGAGAGATTGAGAAATAAATTGTCGGCTAGAGTAGTTTCATTTCAACGATTAGACAGGAGGGATGAAAGTGTAATTCATCTGAATTTCACGTAAATTAATTTTTTCAAGTATTTTCCTTTCGAAGATACATACATACATATCGGTATATATGCATGTACGTTAGAACGTTCGCCTCTGGAGGGTAGATTCGGAGGCTCAACTTATTTACTCAGTCACTTTTTCCCAGGCTAAATCGACTGTTCTTACTTCGAGGATAGTTTTAGAGTTATATACAAGTGTATACGTGTTAATTAGTGGTACGTAATGGCGGTCGTTAAAGGTCGACAAGTTTCGCGCCCCAAAAACGCCAGTCACACTCGGCTGGGCAAACGCGCACCGGAAGCGTTTCAATGTCACACGAGCTTGAGCGATTTTCCCCATAGCTTTGATCACAGGCCCCTGAGCTTTTGCCGAGCTTAATCCGATGTACGGCTAGTTCACTAGGCACACGCAGAGGCCCTTCATCCCGACACCGGTCGTCCATCCATACATAGGGAGAGCACTCTTGCGTGAGCTCGCCCTCGACCTGCGGTACAGATGCATTGTCATTACGGTCCCGAATACAAATTCTTATTATTCCGCATCTTCTTGTACATATATATGTATAATAATAATGCTTGACCTATCCGTTGACCATCTGTCGAATGTGGCTGGCCCAGAGGGCACGCGCCAATCAAGACGTGGATAGAGCACCGCATGATCGATCGATGATTCATATTTATGTATACTCGTCTGTTTACGTATCGAGCCGTAATTGCAGTTGAATTGAGCTGTTGGTTGATGCCTCAAATTATCATTACATCCGTTTGTGCGGGTGAATGATATACAAAAGTCACGCTAGTAGAGCTTTCTCTCCCTCGCGAAGAGAAAGCTCCCGTTTCGGTTGGGGTTGCGGCTCAATCCCGCAACTGAGCTTTCATTGCTGCAAAGCTCTATCTATATCTATGAATGTAAACTGGGGTTGTGCCTGCCTTTTGTCAGCAACAAGTGGGATTCTCCTCATTCGTCGACGTGGACGCACAGATTCGAATTAATTTGTAATTGATCATGTGTCGCGGAAAATGCTAAGACTGTTTTAAATGTTGTACAATATGTGTTGCATGTGTGTATAGTACGTCATACTATGTATTTCGTTCATTGTGTAATGTTAGTGTGATTGACAACATAAAAGTTGTACTCCCACACAATTTATTTAATGTTTCGTAGTTGCATGCATTTCAATGATGATTCGTTTTGAAAATTTTTGCAGGTGTTTATTAGGTACTGATGGAAAGATGTTTTTGTATTGATGGAACAAAATTTTTGACGAAACCGTTTTTAATACGCACAAGTAGAATTTTTATCGCTTTTTCATGTGTAATTTTGAAAGCATTCACACCTCTTGAGAAATTCAATGCACGCCTCATTGTTCGAATTAAGTAACTTTTCCAAGCCTTAATTTTTCCCGAAATTTTCATATTTAGACATTTAGTAATTTACCCCAGTTTCAATACCCCTGCAATAATTATTCAACCATTTTTGCACATTAGAATATTTTTTTTATATTAATGAAACACACAAGCTTATAAAATATTCTAAAAATATATATGTATGTATGCTCCATTTATTATAGTTTATTAGACCATATACATAACTAGCCACTCAAAACTTAATTGGTTCCTATTTAAAGTTTGTCACGCAATTTCGATTTATTTCAACGTCAAATTGTTCAAATGATTTATGTTTTATTTGCAATGTAGACAGTTAATTAGTGTAATAAAAAAATAATTAGAATTGATTGTGTGTCGATTGCGTCGACGGACTTGAATACAAAGCAACAGATCTACTGGCTGTAACTGTCTACCGTTGCACCAGTTGCACTTCCCTCCCCACCCCACGACCACGTGGTGGTAAATGGATGGTAACAGCCTCCCACACCTTCAATGGTCGCATTCATCTCTCGGATGCCCCTCTGGCCTAGTTAAAAGCGCTACCGCTTAAATACCAAAACTTGCATATCGAAATATTCAATGAAAATTCTATAAAATGCATCTATTCGAAATGCACATTTAATTCAGTTCGAGCGCGACATTTTGATGCATCATAATACATTTTTGAATAAATCAATTCGAGCTTCCCCTCGACACTGCTGCCGCTGCGAGGGACATTATTTTGTCGTTTGTGACCGGGCAATAAACGGCGTAAGGAAACAGAAATTTTCCCGCTTGCGGAAATGGAGAAAAATTCTCTTTTCCCAACCCCCCCGGTTACGGGAGGCAACAACAGTTTAGGGTAATTTTCCTTGTCAAATTGCGCTTTTTATGTTTGCGTCGATTGCGTACACAAGGGGAGCGAAATCACTCGAACTCGAAACGTTTTATTGCTCCACTTGCACATTTAAAACACATCGCATACGTACCTAATCACTTTTAAAAATATAAGCCAATAACTTTTTGATACATTCCACTTCAGGTCCCAAAAATTTTCAACCTGGCAAAAATTCATAGCTGAAAATATACTTTTATAGATTTATATTTAAATCGCTTCTTATTATTATTATTATAAAATTCATATAACAGAGGTATTTTTTGTGTTGAATGATATACATTGTATCTGTATGTGTGAGATAGATAAAGGTAGGTGTAGTATGTATATTGGAAATCTTTTGTAAATTTAATTCATCATTATTGATTTGTAATATTCAAGTATGAATTCCAATAAACGAAGCGTCTAAATATGACGAAGGAGAGTATGTATGCGTATATATTTCGAAGAGGGATATTCCCGTGGGATTTTTCCCTCGCCATTAAATTATGCCCTAATATCGACAGTACGTACGTTTCTTTATCGAATTACTGAAGTACGAGTGGGTGGGTGTGTGTGTGTATTTGTAATTCGAACAAAATTGAAAATTTATCGCGTGTTATTGACCGGGGTGCACAGTTCGCTTTATTATTCGGCGTTCGCAATTTGTCTTCGGTGGCGAAAGAGAGAAATGGCCGAAAGAAATGGAATAGGCATCCCGGCCGACAATGACTAATGTTGTTCTGAAATTGATACGGGCTCGATGAAGTGGGCGGGAATCCCGGGAGCGCGAGGGTGGTCTCGGGAAGCGGGAATCGGGTGGGTGAGCGGGTGGGATAGGGGGTGGGATGGTGCGTGTCTTCGCCTCCCCGAATGCTTGATATTACTTTGTGTAATTGGATTAAAGACCACTCCCGTTTGTTTAATGCTCCTTCTTCGTTTTGCCGCTTCTTCTACTTCATCTGTTGATTTAACAATATTAGATGCCGCGCCGCTTTGTCGTCTCCAAATGGCGCTCGTATTATTATTTTATCGCATATAAATACAATTTCGTTTTCGTAATTAATGCGAATTTCTACGAAAACGTATACAGGCTATCTTTTGACATATAAACATGTATATTGGGCATATTACATACATATATCGAATATACATACATACATATGTACATATGTATGTCAATTTAATCTATATGATTATGTGCATACCTGTTTTTAATTGAAAAATTTCTTCATATCATTACATAAAGATGCTTATATTATTGCTATAATAAGTAGTTTGCTTTTTTAATATTTCGTTTTGAAGTATTGTATGTACATATACAATATTAGTGCAAGAATTTCCGGTCCATTTATGTAGATTTTAAATTTAATATGCTTTAAATATTTCGTGAAAATTTCAACTAATTCTTGGTGTATTTCACCAATCTATTCCAAATGATTACTCTTACGTTGATTGACTTCTTTTAAATTAATGAGATCAAATCTGTTAGTATAAACGTTAGTTACAAATTTAGTTTTAAATTTAAATTTAAATTTAGTTAGTTAGTTAGTTACAAATCTGTTAGTATATAATAATCAAACTTTGTTAAATTTAATAGGAGCTATACATTATACATACATATGTATGTAATAAAACGTAAAACATTTTATGTATCTAATAAAAAATAAAAACAAATAATTAAAGAGATCCTTTTACTTTTTATAGAATGGAATTAATTTTTAGATGTGAATTTTTTTAAATTGTTGCAAGTTTAATTAGTAAAAGTCTACAAAGAATTCGTTCGAAAATATTTTTAGATCTCTTAATTTTGCAGGGAACTGGGGAGGGGTTGAGATTTCCCGCCTTGATTGCACCCCCTCTCCGCAACCTCGGGGTTAGTTATTTAATTCTCGAGATAAAAATCTCGTCGATTGAGATTTTTCTTCGTTTGCAGCGGGCTGTGTAAAAGCCGAGTCATACAACTCATCCCCCCCCAGCGCCAGCGTCGCGGATAGGGCGTGAATTCCGAGAAAATTAGCACTGGGGTGGAGTGGAAAAAGGAAAAATTTAATGAACAGGAAAAATGCCTCTTTCTTCCCGCTCTGCATTAACGACGGGATGCAAGTAGATAGATAGACGTATTTATTTATGCCGGCCTCTCCATTACGCACTAAGAGAAAAGTTTGAGTTTTTAATTTGATGATACAATTTCGGGAATGGGAGGGTTGGACGGAAAAGGTGAGGGGGTGCGGCGTTTTTATTATTAAGGTGGAGATGGTTTCGGTTGGAAAAAGTCACTCTATCATCCTAATTAAATTTATTTCGAGTTAAGACACATAAACTAATATTAAAACCCATCTCCGACTTTTACTCCCCACGTAAGTATAATAGCAGGATTTTAATTCAACGAATTTGCTTAGTTTAAACTTGACGTTATTCTACACGTCTTATTATATCAAACATTTGTTTCTCTACTTTTTAACAAAAATCTATTTATTTTTCTAAATAATTTCTTATACTTCGTACTAAAAAGTACCATTCTTATTATTTGATTAATGTAAGAAGGTTGTGGAAAATGATGAAAGTTTTTTACTAGAATAAACTATAAGAGTGTTGTACTACCGAAATAGCTGATTCCACTTTCCTAATGACATATTGATATGAGCCGTTATATTTGAAAGTGGCGGTACAATTTTCAATTCTAAAATTTGATTTTGATTCGATATATCCAGAATCTCGGAAAAGCAGAATAAACATATTACAGGCCACCAGTATTTTTTTTAAATATTGTTAACGAAAAACATTATATTTAATGTTTTGCGAGATATTTCTTGAAATGAAGAAAAGTGGACTTATGCCACTTTCAATTATAGCGGTTCCTATGTACACACATACATAAAAATAAAATAAATAAAGAGGCATCATCTGTCGATTAAAATATTCATTTTGATTTCAATTGAGAGTAAATTTCATATATGTATTATGTATGAAATTCAATGCGCTAATTTCTAAAAAGAATACGCAATATCCATCTCGAAAATTGTAGTCGTTTCCGTCACAAAACATCTGGTGTCTGGTATCTGATGATTCGATTGAGGCCCCCAGCCTCGCGGGGCTCCAGATGCGCCCCCGGTCCCGTAGCCCTAGATTGCGTCGGATTATTATCGTCACACACTGCCACCGGAGCACTTAAGCTATTTTTCACGCGACTTATTCGCGATTTTAATATTTGATGGGCGAAAAAAGCCATTTCGGCGCGTAAGCTCTAACCGCCTTCTCTCGTTTGTCGTAAATTTGCCCGCAACGACCTTATATCGTTAGCGTTCGCGAGCTAGCAAATGTAATCGTTGTTTAGGTGCTTTTACACCACGCACCGGGAATGTGTTATTATTATTATTTTTATGCATACAATGGTGACAAGGCTTTCGCGAGAGACGTTGATTATTGCATCGTTTCCTTTCCCACATAGAAAATTCAACGGTGTAAATAATGCTGATTCTTTGTACAAAGTGTGTCGTATGTTTGGATTTGTTCAAAAACTGTGGGCTTTTACTGTTCGATTAATCACAATCTTAAATTCCATTTGTAAAAATAGTTTTTTGATTTTGCAACCCGTTTTGTATATGCTATTTTTAAAAGAAAAAAAATTGATTGAAGTTTTCTGTCTAAATTCGTGTTTGTATTGAATGAATCTATAATAAAACTCACTTATTTTGTACTCCCTTCAACATCACCAAAATTTATCCTCCTAAAAATGCAATCAAACGGATAGATTTTAAATTATATTAATTTTACGTCAATAGGGCCGTATTGGCAACACATTTATATAAAAAAAGAGTATCTTAAGACTAACAGAAATATAATGAACAATAATGTCCTTAACAATAATAAATGTAGGTACTGTCTTAGGAACATGAATTATTATTTTTTAATTAGTCAAAGCATTAATATTGGTCGTCGCGGTTCATAGAAAATATTTAACGCCAATATTAGATTTCCATTGATCTGGCACTTATAATTACCATTAATATGTATATCGTTCCCTTCTTGCTTACAAATAATTAAAATATTATGAACTTTAATTATTTCTTGAAAAATATAAAGCCGTTGCCTTGTTAGGCTTTCATAGTGACAATTTGTTCAATCATGCTGTAATAATTTAAACTAACATTAGTAAAATCATTTATGTAACACGTAAATTCTTTTGAAATCAAAACTTGGAACACAGAAAATAGCATTGTTAAAATTTAGGTGAAAAATATCATAGATATGTATGTGCATTATTTTAATTCAGGTTTTTTTTTAATTAAATTTGAATGAATACAATACTGAGTAAAAATTCAACACACGAATATTTTCAATATAATTTAATCTTTAAAATATAATTTGACATTTGAGTACGCTGAATACGAGTTTTAATGTGAAATTGGACTATTTTGATAATTTGTCGGAAAATTCTCGGAAAATCTACTACGCAGTAGTATGAATATATTACACATGCATCTGTATGTATGTATTACATATATGTAGATATCGTTGAACATTTCAACCGATTATTTCTGTGTGAGTATAATCAGAAATGGGCTCGAGAGAAAGGAAAATGCAGAGTGTGCTTATATTATATATATATTTTGATATACAAAGACGAAGCTTTATAGTTATTGGTATTATTTTGGTGTCGAGGCCTCGCCGGTGGTATTGCCTGTTTCCATTTGGCAGATGCTCCCCGCCAACCAAAGTGGCTCTGCGGCTGAGAACTCGACAAATTTGTTCGCTCTTCGTATTATCGTCGACAACGACAACGACAACACTTTATGTGTTTCGCTCTAAAACTGGATTTATAATTCAGGTTGTCACTCAACGCCGCGCACTTCCCACTGCCGCATCCCTAACGAGATTTAAGAATCGAGCCCCTCAGTAATAAACCGAGCCGGGGGTAGAGGAGGAAAAAAAATACAACACACTTCTAAAAATATTGACATGAATATAAATCCAGCATCGCGTTTATACGGCGAAGCTTGCCTCAGTGCTTTTCAAAATGCGTTATGTTAATAATTCGACAGTGAGTCACATCATCGTTTGCGTACTGTATAATTTATTAACACTTTTCTACATACATACAATGTGATACACATTTTTTTGACAAATATTTTAATAATAATAATTGACTCTTAACAGCTGCAAGTTTCGCTTTATATTCACATTATTTTATATATGCAAACAGAGTATGTTATTTTTGCAACAAAGTATGTTTCATGCAAAAAAGTATATTATTAAATTTTAATTCGAATTATGAATACCAAATAAATTTTACAGGGTTTTCCAACTGGTTATCTGTTAAAAGACAAAGAAATTTCCTTCTTATATTTATTAAAAAAAAATCTTATAACGAAAGGTCTGATTGTGTCATGAAAGTACTACACTATATGTAATTATAACACTTCACTTCAGTAGTCGTTTTTTTTATTTTATATAATAAAATTATATATTGTTTATTTTAGATAACGATTATTATTTTTGATAGATGAGGTATATTTTATGCCAATAAAATTGAAAAATTCGGCCCCCAAATGAAATTAGTTCTGCTTTACGTTAACCACATATTATTGTTAATTGTTTGTGGATTTATAGTTCTGTCGATTGGGTATTTATCCCGTGGCAAATTGTACTAAATATACAATTGCGATTTATGTGCCACGTTCATATTGAAGAATTTATTAATTTATTTATAATTGAGACAGTTAAGGGAAATCGTTTCGATTCGGCGAGGGTCGGCAACCTTACTTACATAGTTCGAAATCGGCAGCTGCTGAGCCGACAAATATTTATTATGTTGTGTATGTATGTAAGCATTCGATAATCGATCGAGTTTATCACACCTCGACGATCGGTTTACAAGTGGATTATTATGGCGATGTAATTACGTTGTGC
Source organism: Arctopsyche grandis (assembly GCF_051622035.1). Classification (NCBI taxonomy): domain Eukaryota; kingdom Metazoa; phylum Arthropoda; class Insecta; order Trichoptera; family Hydropsychidae; genus Arctopsyche; species Arctopsyche grandis. Next base: position 9,394,288 of record NC_135359.1, read on the forward strand.
GATCGCCGCCATATATGTATAAAAGTCTCGTAAATTCCGATCGAATTAATCGCGATCGACTCTCTAGCCGTAGTGCCATAGCTCTTTAGAGCAAATTAGCTGAAATTACAGTCCAATGTGCAAAACGAAAAGTATAAATGAGGCACGGCCGTGATATCGCTCGTATACCAAGTGTGACAGTGTACGTAAATGCATAGATAACAAAAAATACAAAACTACTAGATACGCTATTACTGCATGCATGCAATAAAATTCATTATGTAGTGAAACTTTCGGACGAATTCGTATTTGGACTGTTGTAAAACCGGTTCAATCTTGGGCCTCGAGAGAATGGACGAGTTTTCGATTTTATTAGTAGGTACATATATTAAACGAGTCTATCTATGACTAATGACATATTAATTTAATACGACTTTTTTCACGAACGTATGTAGAAAGGAAATCTACCCGTTGAATAAATTATATTTGTAATACGCATGTAAAACTTCAATCGAAAATTCGATAATTGAATGCTTTGAAATACACATAAAGAGTTTTAGACGGTACATCTGTATTGCATTTAAAATTTCTTTAGTTGGATATGAGGAAAATTTAAGCTAGATTATATGTAAATACACATTAGTCACAGATATTTGTTATATTCATATTATATTTAAACGGTTAAGTATGAGAAGATATTAGAAGAGTTAGGGTTGAAGTTTGCTAATGTAATCAAATTGACTTACGAGAAAAACACGACTGTAATCCGACTCACCTGCATTGATTCGCAGTTTGTTTCCGTTCCAGGGGTCGGCACCTACACCCCTAAACGTGAAAACAAGGGATGTAGAAGTAGAAACAGGAGGATGAGGTGGCGTGGGTGTAACCCCATGACGCCAACACTTTCATTACGAACGATTTCAATAAACGCGCAACCCTTTCGAGTGGCCACTCGGCGCTTAATAACCCCGGCCGAATAAACATCACCTGACCCGTTCCCACTGCATTTGGGAAACTTATTCATTAAAATCGTTTTTACAACTTGCGGCGTGTTTGCTCGTAGTAGGGGCTAAACTTCGTAGTGGTGGTTAAACTACTCGTAGTGTGAACGTATACGATGCATCCGTAAACCGACTAATCGAGGTTGTTAATTTTACAACGCCACTAAGTTATACCTTTATCGATAATATATTTTATATATACTTTCGATTCGATTCAGCTTTTTATGTTTTAATTGGAGTGTCGTCGTAAAATGCAACACGACTGACGCTTCGTTGCAACGCGAGAATCGTACATACAATGTGTTAAACGATAGTCCGTTCTCAACGAAATGGCTTTAAGTTCATTTTAGACTACTACTATACATAGAATATTCATTCTGACTCTGGACTAGACCTAGTATTTAAGCGCTGTAAGCTATATAAGTATGTACGCTTTTTACAAGAATTTTATCAGCTTCAATGTTAAAAATTGTGATATGATTTTGAACTACTTCCACTCTTCAGTTTTTTTGATATCTTACCTTAACTAATATTGAAGTAAGTTAATGTCTCCTACATGAAGCTAGTGGAGTTTAATCATTAACGAACTCATTGAAATTTACATCGGAATCTTGTGTCAGATCACAGCGACGACAGAAAGCTATTTAAACGTGGCTTTCTACCGCCCTTTCACATAAGCAGTGCTAAAAGTTACTTTTTTCACTCTTATTTATTGCTTTATCTATGTATGTAGTAACAATAGATGAATATATGTGATCATCCGGAAATTCAACCTCGAGATTTTGACTGATTTCAACTCAGAATCGATCACTGGTTATGCTTTCATGGTTTGTGTGCGTGTCTCTATGTATGTTAGAGATGATTCAAACATCGTTAATAACTACTATTTTCTGAAGTCTTTTGGCTTATTGGACTGAAATTTCACGTCTATGAGTTTCAGATTAACTTATACATTTATTTATTATACATTTATTTATTTAGTAAAGATCCGTCAGATTAAAAGCGGCAGATTACTCTTGTTCGCCTTTTCGTAATTTTTTTTATAACATTCTTATTTTGAATGAAAATCAATATAAATGAAAACATAATAAGTTGATAGTTTGCCATAAAATTTTAATCAAAATCAAAGATGTATAATATATGTATGTATGTGTAAGCATTAAACTGTTCAAAATTCGAAATAGTCAAAATGTATAATACAAAATTATATTCCGTTAAGTTTCCAGGAAAAATCTATACAATGTTAAATTAATTCAAGCTCAGGTCTTGAAATTTCTCCAACGCTATTTAATGGATTAGTTCATCAATGAAAATCTTGAAAATTAAACGAAAAGTAATTATTGTTTATTTTCAGTGATAAAATTTCCAGCTTTTCAAATGTCAATCAAATTTCAACGGTGCATAAATTAAACGAATTCCCACTGATGAATAATTGATGACGGCGTGTAAATAAAAACAAATATTAAAGCAGTGTTTAATCCGAACATTCGGGATTATCGTTTAATCCGCGCGTTCGATCGGCTTATCTCCTCGCGATATCGAACAATTTTTCCCTTCCAGATATTATATTATAATAATACGTATGTATTTTCGCTTTCCAATAATGCGCTGGCCAAATGCTTGTTTCGACGATGATTTGTTTTCACTTTATCCGTACTTACATACATACATATGAATATTTTGTTGTTGACTCGTGACGTTTTTACCGGCAGCGTATCGTGCGTTATTAATCCCGGTGGCCACTCGATACAAAAGTAATAATGCGCCCTAATGGGAGAGATATGACACGATAACGACAATACCGAAACCAATCCGAATCGTTTGCTAATCGTTTACCTTTACTAGGTGCACACACTATCGTCAATTACATCATCAACCCGTAAACGGTCGGTGTACATCGAAACTTGCACGTGTGCCAGAATTGTGTACTTAGTGAAAACGGTCTATGTATTATATACTATTCCTTGAATTGTACTAAAAACAATCCGTTTTCAATCCAGAATGCTATTGGTCATTTTGCTATGTTCCTCTACTATGTACATACATATATTCTGTTGCTAATGAGGTACTTTCTGTTGCTTTGATCAGAACTGTAGCATATGAAAGTTGAGGATATCCTTAATGTTTCTGCATTTCTACCAGTAGATAATACACATGCGATTTCAATTATTATTTAAATTTTCTCAATCAAGTAATACTAATAATTAATTAATAATAATGATATACTTTTGATAAAAAAAATATTGAAGTAGTGGGCATGTTTTCACCTAGATTGTATAAGTTATAAATGTAACATTGTTTTTGAATGTATAATTGTTAAAAATCAGGCATACAAATGGTCCATTTCACAACAAATGTATGCAGTTTCATTTATACACTTTTTGCATGAAAAAAAATCACTGTCCATTTTGCAATTGTTTCAATTCAAGTTGTGTAATTATCAAGATCATTCGAATTAGTAAACTTGCCTTATTAATTAAATAATACAATCCTATCGTAATCTATTTAGTTTTATATAAAAAAAAGCCTGACGACGTTTTACATGGTTGGACTAAGACACAGTGTAAGCGTTGAATATTTTGACAATCCTGAGAAGTTCCAAGCACAATTGAAAGAATAATAATAGTTTAAGTTAAATTAAATTAGCGGTATATTACATTTCGCCTTTTTTTATCTCACGAATACGGTACCTTTGCATTTGTTATTTTTTTATCAAAAAAAAAACATGGCTATCGTCAAACACCACTCTGGTAATAACGACCCCAGACGAGATTGAAGATGGTGATAAAATAAAAGACAAGAATAACCATATCGGGGATCGGCGTTAACGTAAAAAATTTTTAAAGTAAGAAACTGTAACATATATCAGCTTTGTTTTGTGTGAATGTGCCTCGACTTTGGGTGATGGATTACATTCAACACCTTTTCGGTCGGATTCTTAAATAAAAAAAAATAACACCGGTAAAAAAAATACTGAAAAGGATACGCATTCGTGAACATCGAATCTGGATACAAATTATACTACGCGTTCGAGGCTCGAAAGTGCATTCGCACATGTGAACTGCACACACCCGGTCTCAATGCACAAATGCATCTTTTTAAATTAGATAATGTAAAAAAATTGTGTGCCATTGTGTCGAAAGACGCTTTTGCTCCTTACGGTTGTAATCGTATCTCATTTTTACGCTTGCATAGTTTTCTTATTTATTTTTTTCTTCGATCGAAATCGACCTAAAGAGGCGTATTGAAATCGTTGAGAAGTTATTTTTTATAATATGAAAATTATTATGATTTAATATATATACATATTTAATGTTGGTTAGGGTTATCGTTTTGTACTATTTAAAAATTTATGAAAAAAAAAGAATTTATTTGTAGAATTCTAAAAGAACTTATTTTGAATTCTGAAAGTGAAAAAAAGTATTGAAAGTTTCATAGAATTTTCACATAACTTTTGCTCATTGAAAGCGTTTTTAGTTTTCGCTCAAAAAGTTTTATGAAAATTTAATGAAAAATTAATTAAATGTTTTTTAAAACTGATCTGTAATTTCGAATAATTTAAACTAATTAAAATATTAACATTAATACAAAATCCAACTTGAACATTTCGTACTTTCGTACTCATCTAATATTAAATTTAAAATAATTAATTTCGATTGAAATTTGTCAATGCGTATTTGATAATGCGTATGAGCTTAATTCTGTCGGCTTTTTATTACGTGTATAGTAGTATTATGTATGATGTTTGGAGTGTGGGTGTTTTCTCTCCACACAACGGCCGGGGATTAGCAATAATGGAGCCCCCTTTCACGACACGGTAGTTTTGTGTTTCACGGCCTCTGAATCTTTTATAGGCTGATGAATTCAAACGGATTAGGACCTGGTCGACGTATGAAATAGTCCTCCTACTAGGTGATGGTTATAATAACAGGACTACCTGATGCAGCTTACCACTGCTGAGGGCGCAAATTCGCACCACTCGAATAGGGTGCGATAGTTGCACAACATTTTATTCAATAGTGTAAATTTATACCTGAAGTACATATTTTTTAAATATATACAATGAAACTTATATGATATTAGAACCAAATTTTTTATTTTAGTCATCACTTTGTATGTATGAGTTGGAAGGGAAATTATTTATGTAATATTTATGCATCAATGTGGTTCTTTTATTGGCTCGGGGGAAAAATCTGACTTTGACGTGTCTTACGTTCCCGTAATTATCGTCGTCCGGTATGGCATTCGATCCCAAATAGTCCCTCCCGCAAAAGTTATATTTTTCTTTCTTGGATTTTATGTATTTCTCATTAAAACGCAACGTACCCACCCTTCGCCTCTCGCACACCTCAGTGCGAGTTTCTCCCTTCGTATATAAGGGATGGACCGATTCTGTACTTTGAGGCGGGGGCCGTGGATTATGGTCCCGCTATTAATTAGGGTCGGGATATTAAGAATTCTAATTTAAGGGATTTTTTATTATTATTATTTTTTTCTTCTTTTAATTTGAGTTCGCTTCTGTCCCGCTCGTTTCAATGTTTGGTTTTTCGGTCGTTGTGCGCGGTATAGGGGTGACCAAACGTTTGACGGCTACGTCTTTTACGTCCCCAAAGCGGGGTTTAATTTAATAATACTGGGATAATTTTGATAATTTATGTAGTATGTTACTATGAATAACGCATACAGTGATATTTTTTATATAAAAAAACTAGTATTTATTAGATGTAAATGCAAATTAAATTTTTCAATATTATCGCTTGTATGAATGTACATATGTGTGTGCTGTGACGCATAATGCCTACAATGTACTATATAGCAGTCTCTTTTTTTGATATCTAAGTTTGGGAACCGACGGTTTAGAGGGACGGACTACGCATTTCGGCCCCATGATTGATTACTGCTTTTTTTCAAGGCGGCCAAATTGCGTTTTCAGTCGGTCTTTTGTGATTGAACATTTCACTCTTGTAAGTACCCCACGTGGATTTTGTTTATATAGGCGCACAAACACGCCAACGGATTTTCAAAACGTTTTCTATTTGAAAAACACATAAAAAAAAACAATGTTTTCCATCCCAATTTGAGTTTCATCTGTATATTTTCCAGTGGATAAATAGCGAATCTATCGGGTCATTTGAGGCGTCAGATTACGAGTACATTTTATACGATTGAAACTTTTGAATTTTGATACTCAACGGTATCACAATAACGATTTTAATTATGCGTCGAATAAATCAAAACAATTAAAACGTTGTCGAGCATTCGCCGCTTTGAATATATAGTCTTTTATAGAAGTTAGGGGTTGGCTTTGGAGTAGGAGGAGGTGGACTGGGGGGTGCTATGAAAAAGCATTGTGCTGCGATAACCATCTTGTTACATTTCATATTTACGACTCTCCGACAAAAGAAACGCAATATAAATGAATTTTACAAGATTTACTACCGACGCGTTTACACCTCGCTCTTTCTCGTATTCAAATTGAGTCGTTGTAATTTTAGTAAAATAAAACTGAGTAAACGGATTATCGCTCGAACGGCGAACTTGATTTTATCCGGCAATTCGAATGAATCACAAACGCAATCAACGAAATCATTACTCAAAACTTCAGATATTCCTAAAGAAAATTTTGTACGGAAAATATAACACACTATCAAAATTTCCATCACATACATATGTATAGTGTAAGAGTCAAATCTAATATGTACATAGCTCTATATGCGTGTAAATAAGAAGAAGCCCTCGCTAAAAATCCACAAGGGAGACATTATGCGTGATGCATTTTTAATTCGGCGCATCGATTCGGTGCATTTCCGGCCGTTTTCGTGGCGTTTGTTAATTTCGGAGAGTGGCAAAGATGTTGAGGCGTGACTATGGAAAAAGTTTGTGTCGTTTTACAACCCCCATAGCGGTACCATCCCGCTTTTCCCGACCCCCTATCACCGGTGTTACGTTTCGCGTCGGTCGTAATACACAACCGCATTTAACACCTGAGTCTCCGGCCGCGTGTCTTAATTGCGCCAAATAAAATTTAACCCTCATCCCCCGGACACAGAGGTGCCGCGTGTTCCAAAAACGCACCCGAAATTCAATTGTATCGTCTGGCAATTTTCACAAAGAACTACTTATGTAGCTCTTTCCTTCATCTATGTACATCTATGTATAAATTTAGAAATATATTTATATAGTTGTACGTAATTCTTAGGTGCTTGTAAGTGCGTCCGTTGTCGTATAGAGTTACTTAGCTCGTAAGTTAAGTTTCAGTGTTCGAACTTGTTAGTCGAGGTGTGTGCGCAGTACTTGCCATCCACCCTGTCGTTAGAGCGCGGCAGTACCGAGCTGCAGACACTTAAACATTATAAATTATGAATATTATGCACTTTCCGCCTTAATTGCGGGCACAAATTTTGTTTGAAACTCCGCCGCGTCTAATAATGAAATGAATGTTTTATGCGTTCATCTGTGGGAGTCTTCGATGTGTACACGGGGAATATTACTTCTCCCTTTTATACAGAGACCTATGTATGTATTATATGTATAATAATAAGAGCAAAATGAGCACGCTTCCTTGTGAAAGCTTTCGATTTATTTTACGTTTGAATTTATTAAAATTTATCTACATATGTACATACATGCATACAAAGATATATTCAACTTATTTGTCTGGGTTTTTAAAGAAATATTAAATCTCAATGAGTGTTTCTCGATAAAGGCTGTTGATGTCTGATATAGATATAATATATGTATTTTAAAACCGCATAGATTTTTGAAATATAAATTACAAAACGCTAACTTAAATTCCATTTTTACAGGCTATTTATTAGTTTCATCTTAAGATTTTGAAGAAAAGCGCAAAACACGCACACATAAATATAAAGCTTCTAGTATGTCAAAAAATCGATGCAAAATCTTTCATATTATTGATTTTAAAAGCTTTTTGTTGTTCATAAATTATGCTCACAATACATCTTCAGTTTACACATTCTGAAAGCTACCAATTAGGGTCCCAAATATGTGTATTCGAATACTTTTTATATGATTTTTTTTTTCATTTTTGAACTAAATCATATTTGATTTTATTTGATGTATCAGATTAGAATTCTGTTGAAATTTTAATAATATCTTGACCTTTCTAAAACATTGTCTAAATGGTTTAAATTAGGTATTCGAATATCGAATTCATATTCAATATTCGAATATTTATGTAGTAGGCGCTACTGACAATGGACAGATCATAGTCAATATGTTTTCATTGTTGGTATTTATATTAAAAAAAATCTAAAAAACCACTTAATAAATCATAAAAATCTTCAATATGCTTGCTATATGTATGTATATGTATGAATGTAAATACATTGCAGTTTAACTCTCTTTCCGATAGGTTGACTAGTCTGTGAAAACTTTGTTTTGTCTGTTTGGAGTAGGCATCGAACGAATGCCAAAATTACAATTAAGGGAAATTTTAATGGAAAGCTCCGCTTGTTTTCCGCATTATCTCCCTTTTCTCCCCAGCACTTTTCGGCCGTGCGGAATCGTGCCAAAACTGCACGAGGGGTGAAATAATTATAACCACCGGAGATATTATTTAATACGTGTCGGACGTCTAAAGAATGGTCCTCTTCTTATACAGGGCAAAACAAAGCCCAGGTTGTAAAGTTTTGAACGCGCATAATAATAATTTCAGTGTGAGCTCGCAGCCAAGAGGTGCATTGTTCGAATTGCACTGGTACCCCCTTCTCGCTTCGGAGAAGATTCGATTTATTTTGCAAAGGCAATTATAAAATTTTCAATTAAATTGCATATAAATCAGTTCTCAGCAGATTTTTTTTAGATATGTAAAGGGTCGATATCAATATAGATAATGAATGACAAGGGTTTAAATTTTTTTAGGCGAATTGTATGAAGGAAATTCGACACCGTGCGATAGTGAATATGCGTGCAGTGATCCAATGCATTTTTCCGCATCAGACAAAAGCTCGACAAATGCAACGAGAGCTTCTTTTAATTAATCGCGTCGAGATTGAACACACAGCCTCTTTGCCACGTGGAAGCATGCAGATGAGGGCACCTCCATATCTTTTCGATCGGTGACATCTTTTGTCTTTGAAGCTTCTATTCATAAAATCGCCCACAATACGATGCATCCTCTTTATGGCGAACATACCTATTTGTAATTTGAATATTTAAATATATAATAACAGCATACGTACATATTAATAAACACAGCTGCTGCAAATTATCATTGGAATTTTTAAACGTTTAAAATTTGTCGTATTCAAATTAACCAAATGTTTGGACTATCAAATATTCTTCGGCTTTTTATGAATTTGAAATTTAAAATACAATAAATTACTTCCATATATGTACATATATAAAGCTATCTTTATGTGAAGATTATTTCTAGTGAAAAATGTTGAGTGTTTTAGATATTTTAGTTAGGTGTACGATTATACGACCCTTTTTGCTAGGAGTGTCATGTTTGTTATCTGTACCGGTCTCATCCCCCTTTCCGCATCCCAATTAACGCTGCGATTTCGGTTTGGATTTTTTATGCCCTCCCTCGCGAAAATGGTGAACGATAAGAGCGATTTGTCTGTAATCCAAGCGAAGGTGTTCGTCTCTAATGCGAAAATTCCTCGAATAAATCAATTACGAGTCGACTTTGAAATATCGCCCTCCCCCCCCCCCCACGACTCTGCCTCGCGATTAAATGAACTAAATTCCGAATAAATAAACAAATAAATCTCTATCGATATCTGTCCGGGCGTGTAGGGGGCGTTAGTAGCGTAACCGATGATTCGTTTAATTATCACGCTAGAACGGAGCGCCCCGTGATTAGCCTCGGAGGAGATACGCATCGGAGACAATTATTTATCAAAGTTCGTTTCTATTATCTGCTCGATTTGTCTGGAAAGCTGTCGGGGTAAGGCAAAACCTCCCAGTCCCTCCTGTCTCCCATCCCTCACACCCGATGCGGTTCGCAAACTGTATATAGTCCGGGAACTTGAGATCGATGTGTGGAGTATAAGCTTAATCCTTAACATTTGCGTAATTTTATAAATTTATTTTTATATCAACTGTATTGCACATAACTACAGTTATATTAAATTAGAGATTCGATGTTTGAAAAAAAAGTCGTGATGCATTTTTTCAGCAATAAGATTCGATGAACTTTGATTTGAAAATCGGCAGGTAGATTTGCACGATTTTTTTTTTGTATTGTATTAATATATTTAATTGCATTCTTTGAGTGAATAGTTTTTAAGTGCATTTTTTAGGTATTGAAATTCGATTTGAAGCACTGTACAGCTCTATTATTGAGCTCGTGATTCACAGATTACACCGTGACCGAGCGAAGTCATTCGTCAAAATAAATACATACTTCAATAGTTCTCGTTAATGCTGAGCAAAGTTGTGCAGTGACCATGCGTTCAACTTTAGATTTTTTTCGGTCGTTTTTATATACGGTACTTTTCAATCGATAGAATTGATATGCAATTTTGAATTAAAATCGTAGTTTTTTTATGTAATATTATTAATGATATGGTCACCCTATACGTCGGTCATATAACGCTAAAGCCTCACTTATTCATTATTATTTTCTTATTTACTTTATTGACTGTGTTCTCATGATTTACATAACGGAACGGCTTATGGCGTGTCGACGCTCGTGAGCGTTCCAGAAAACTCATATCGTCTCACACAAGACGAATTTGTACGTACTTTTGAATGCTTTTTACTACGATTTTAATTTTAATGTAATAATTATGACGATATTGAGTGAAGATAATCGGCGATTTCTTAAGTTTACGCGCATTCAAGTGTAGAAATCCAATTCGGACACATCAAAGGTCGGCGATTTATATCCGTATAAACAGTTTATGAAAAAAAAAATCGTATTAAAGAAGCACTCGAAACACTATCACGTACTCATACTATCGTGTCGAATTCTGCAATAATTGAGTTAAGAACGTGAATATTTAACGTGAATGTTTATTTGATCTCGTAACAAGATTTTTATCGCATGTACGTGTCGGTAAAGTTTTCTAAAGGAACACAATGCTTTTACCATTGTGAGATGATTTGTTTTCGATGATGTTCAAGTGGCTTTGAAGGTTTTCCGCTGTATATGGGTGTGTTTATGCTTAGCGCTATATATCTTATAATAAACTTAAAAGGGGGTTGATATGAATCTCACCCTTTAACCATTCGGTTGCTTTATGAGCATTTAAGTAATAATTTATTCGAATTGCCGATGAAAAGTTGTGTAGCTGAGGGTTAATTAACAGATGCCTAGAAACGGAATATTTCCCTCGCATTTCCCTCCTTCGCTACGTACTACTACTTGCTTGTCGTGAAAATTTCGACGTTTCAATTTGGAGAAAAGCGCTTTTCCCCATAATCGACGTCATATTTTCCCCAGTATAAGCCTTGCACGTAAATACATATTTTCGAAGTGCAAGTGGTTTTTTTTTTATTTTTTATCTTCAATATCTCGAGTCAGGGGCGGTCAATTATAGTGTCTTTTATCTGCGTCACATTTCCGGTACCTATTACTAATTGCATATTCGTAAAAGCGTATCCTCTATACGTTCTCTCTGGGTACAAATTTTACACGATGCTTGCAATCAAAGCGGCAATAATGAATTTATGAAATGGAGCACTCGTGTAGAGTTCGCGGATATGTAGCTTTCGTATATTATATTATAGCTTTTGATATGAGAATATGCATGTACACGTCAGGGGTCGACAACGTCCTTGTTTTAAATTGGTGACACGTTGATTAATACCACAAGTTTTTATAGCGTTGAAAATACACAGTAAATTCAATTTTATATAACCGACGCTTTTTAAATCAGATGCTTTATAATACATATGATGGTTATTACGCGGGTCAATCTGTTTTGACATGTCAATCTATTTGATTGGTTTTTTTCGTAAAGGTTTGTTGGATTAATTTGTATTTTTTTCCGGAAATTGTTTTAAAATTTTCGATTGTTTCGGTTTGTGGCGCCATCATTTTTAAACAGCCGTCTTGATGAAGCGTTGAAAGCTTTTTGGAAGGTAGACAAAGGCAATCAACACACGTACACACACTCGTTCGTCCGCCGGGGAGAAAAGGGGAGAAAGCGACCCCCTTCTGTGTAAGGGGTGTGTGGGAGGGTGAGTGTAGGGCGCAGACCCAATATTGTGTTATGTGTCGCACTAGAGCTCAAAGGGTCGCAAAATCACTCGTACGACACATAAACGTTATTCAAATGCTTCAAAATTAAATGACGTCTATGTCTAATAGATACACGTTTAAATTCGAATTTGGAAATATGTACATATGTGTATGTTGATTTTGAACATCAATCGATACAAATCACTAGGCTTAATTTAAAAAAGTGCGTTTACAATTAAAATACATACATACAATATCAATATTAATTTTATATATCTATGGTTAACATGCTCTTCATGAACATTCATATGCAGTTTGAAATATACATAGTCAATAAATTCATCAATATGATTCTATATAATCTTCTCATTTTTTCAACTTAAGTTAATGATTTACTGTGTCTTTGAATGCGGCATAGAAATGAATTTATGTAGGAAATATGTATGTACATAGTTATTTGGATAAAAGTTTTTTTTTTATTATTTAATTTTACCCATAAGCGACACATGGTATTGAGCTTGTACATATATAAATTTATACATTTTATTAATTTGAAATTACATATATTCAAATGGTGTTGACATAGTGGGTGGGATGGTTTTGATGAGGAATTGTTTCAACAATTACATAAATCAACTAAATTAGGAAATTCTGATAGGAAACGATCGACTTGGAGTCACAAATTTACTCTGAATAAACCTCTCGGTGGCTAGTATTAACACAACTAACAAGCTATGCTGCTGACTTTTTTTAGTAAAATAGTCTATTTTTTAAATTCTTTGCAGAAAAACATTCAAAATCATAAAATTTTTTATACAAATTTCATTCAAAAACAGTATATATAAATTTTGAAAAGTATACATCTCAATTTTTATTAAAATATGTATGTGAGCGGTCATTTCTCCCTACGATGTTTTTCCGATTTGATTACATATTCGATATTAAAATTCCTCTTTGTCATCAACGCTGCGTGCAAATTCCGCGAACAGTCAGTCAGCTATGCGTATTGAAAAATTTCGAATTTTCACGTTAGCAAACGTACCTAGAGCTGGGGAGGGGCGTCCCATGACAATCGGCCGTTTGGACAATTTTCCGGAATTTTATTCGGAATTATTCGCCAGAGCTTTACCGACTCGGCGGGTAAATAGAGATGCATATTTAAACGGAAAATGTGGCGAAAAATCGCACATCCAATTATTCAACAATAATAACCGACGGTTTATTGTGGGTGTCGCGTATCGCATTTGCACAGTGATAAAGTTCATTGCGGCGCCATTACGTGGGCGTCCACACACACGCGTACTATACATTGTATACGTGTCCACATACATGTATATGATATTACTTGCACGTATATAAAGCATTTACTTAGTCATTTCGCTTCGTCCGTCCATTAATAAATTTACCCGGCGTCGTGTTATTATTGTCTGTCCCTTTTTGATTTCCTGTTCACGTTGCCGTGACGTCGTCGATGGCGCCTGAGGGCGCCCCATTGGCGCCCGAGACTGACTTCTTTCGGAAAACTATCAGAATATTTCATCCGTTGACTTTTTCGAGATTTGCCCGCGTTGTATTTGATGAAAAATTAAGTGTAATTTGTCGTTCGGTGCGGGTACGTGTCAGAAGGGGGACGATTCGATTTGTATGGGACTCCATTAGAAAACAATAGGTGGTGGCCTCACGTGAATGCAGAGGTGTGGACGAGGGACAGGGATTGAAATTGAAAAATGTGTGGGTTTGGAGGTGTGTCTGTTTGCGCAGGAAACGACAGGTTTTCTTTGTCGCACGGAACGTCATTTATTCACCATTTAACATTCAGCCGGTGTGCATAGGCAAAATATACAGGTATATGCTAGGTGCGATGTTATCCTTTCACATTCACTGTTCGTATCGTGGAAATAGAACGGTTTTGATCAGTATCGAAGATGTACATACATGCATATATAGTTTCACAATGTGATGTTGTCGATATCCATTTGAATATATTACCAATCGAAACTACATATTAAACATTTGCTTTATACATATACTACATTTGTATGTGGATGTTTTAATAGTCGATAGTGATATGGATGAGAAAATAATTACATATATTAACTACGTCGACTTACATACATACGTCCAATGATAAATATTTAATAATCATAAAATTAACTGTTTTGTGATGCAATGTATGTGCATATGTAATATTTAAGTGAAGACAAAAAATTTAATGATCGAGCTAGTAAATAATAATAGACGTCTAGTGAACTCGTTGGTTAGTATGTTTTCCGACAAATAGTTATTAGTGAATCAATTTTAATTGATAATGTAATTTATCCGAAATCTGTTGATTGATCAAATTTAACAAAATAACATTGATTACTGATCAATTTTATTTAGTTAAATACACTAAAATCAAAAAAATCATAATCAATGTATTTTATTGTATTATTTTACTACCCCTTTATATATTTGTAGAATGTATATGTTACAGTCCAAGTCATTCACAAATATACATATGTATGTACATATTGGTTTTCGCTTAATTGCTAACAGTCAAAAGCTATCTTTAAATAGACTCACCATTTGTTGTATGAAACTTATAGCTGTCAAAGCTTTTGAGCTGTCAAAAAGTCCAAGTATTTCTTATAGAAATCGCATTAAAATATTGCCATAATTCTCGTTTCTACTAATATTGCAACCCAAGGTAAACTCTGTACATACATGGATAATGAAATAAACGATTCAGAATACTTCAACTTATGCTAAAAAAAATTGTACATGAACAAATTATTAGGAAATTCAAACATCAATTCTCGTTAAATGAACTCTCCGTTTATATACTAGTCTCGTCGGTTTGGTACTACGATCATAATAGTAATCATTCCAGAGACATTTTCGATAATCTCTACGACGTGTCTTAACTTTAAATTCAATATTTATTAAATGCAAATTAATTATTTCAAATAAAATTATTATCCTAGATTTTTAAATTTAAAAGGTTTTGGTTCAACACTTAATTAAAATTATAATTATTTTAGTAAGTATAGTAACGAATAGTTCATTTAACGATAATTGGAGAAACCGGGAATACCGGCCTGTCAAATATACATTAATATCACTGGTTTCGCGATAAGAATAGTAAGCACTCCATTTTATTAGCATCTAATATGAATTGAATGAATCCAAGGGGTACGTTTTGATAAGCATTCCTGCCTTTCGAATCGTGTGGGTGGGTGGCTGCCGTTGATGAGCAACAAATTGACTTACGACCTTTTTCCGGAACAGGGGTGGGTCACTGGGGAAATCTGCTTTGTGAACACTCGCCCGTTGCAAAACAAGCCCTTATATTCAATCAGGAAATCAATTGGACCGGTGACGTTTCACTCAATTATCGGTTTTGCGGGCGCCCGGCCAAATTATTGTGGCACGGCACTCCGAGCACCTGCGAAACCCAGCACTTACTCCTCGATAAATCAACGCGACTTGATAATTCACTGCACTTTCCGCAACACAGGAAACGATTTACGGAATAAAAATACATCTCGCTAATTACCCACTGTGGATGTATTCGGTAGTCGAATTTGCAAAAAAAATAATGGAAATTTATTGGATATAGCACGGTGCACCTAGTGCAATTATTATTGCAACGTAAGCCGAGCCCAGGTGCAGCAAAGCCGCAAAATATGCAGTGTTGTATATATACATACAGTGTGATACCGTATACACAAAGCAATCACGTTGTGACTCTATCGATCGGCAATTTCGAGAGAGTCGTGGGTGCATGTGCAATATGGTGCGGCGCACAGCATCCACGATACATCCGATAAATGCACTCAGTCCCCACAAATGCATTCCTGCCACCCCATGTTGCTAATTGTTGTGTGAAAGCGATTACTTAATGCAATTATTGCGTGCTTCATACATCAAACAAACCGAATCATCCTATAAGGCCAGCAAATGCACCGCGAAATGCGACCATACATACTTACTTACATAGTAAATGCACCCGAATAGACACAGGTATTGCTGATTACACGTTAACTTTGCATGATTTTTTTTCTGAGCGCGTGCTGAATTGTGGTTTGCGGCTTGCTTTTCTTCGTTTCAACCCTTTTGGTGACAAATTGCGCAATTGAGCGCAACCCGTCGACCAATATACACATATCACTCGGTAACTACCCGTGTGCATTAGTCCAACGTGTTGCATCGGTCAGTTGCATTATCGTTCGATTTTTCCGACCCATCCTCTATTGTAATAGAGTATATCGACATATAATTTTACATCGGAAAATTAATTGTTTTCATATATTTTTGTCGCCTGTTATTTTTTTTGCATTGAATAATCTCATACTTGACACATTTTGATAGAAGACGTTCAATCTGGACTTTTTCACATACAAATCTCAGTCTGACTTGGGACTGAACAATCATAAACAAACCGCTCTATCAACTGTACTGTGGCTATTTTTTTATTTATCATTCAAAAAACGTTCTCACAATCATCAAGAGCGGCTTGTAAAATAATAATTATATCATCAAATCAAGTATTTTCTTTGTTGCCGGGAGTGCAAACAGAATAACGTGTTTGTTCAGCGTTAAAACAAAAAAAATGTTTCTTTCCAAATAGACTCCCGTGTTCCGCATTTTGTCTGTTTATTTTCTTTGCTTGTATCTTCTGCTTGACTGTATATAATCTCGGCGAGCTTATATGAATCCAGTGGCGTACATAAAAAATGATGATCTTCATACTTAAGTAGTTGAATAGGCATATCAATATTATAAAACCAATTGGAGACGACACTCTTAAATTTCTATGAATTTTAAATTAATTATAATAAAATCACGTGACGTCCATTTTTCATGTAAATACAATTAAACTATGCATGCGTATGTAAATGCATGTATGTATGTATATGTGTGAGGAACATTGAGCTGTAAGCAAATATGCTTCTTTGAATAGTACAGTAGTAACAACTGGTTCTATTTGCACAACGCATTCGTTCTTTACCTTTTCCTTTATTTGAATTTTGATAAAATCCACACAACGATACAGACACCCACTGTGTTCGAGAAGTTTGCTTACATCAAAATTCCGAAATGAAAAATACTAACCCAACTCAACTATAATGCAATGATTCAAAGCAGCAATCACATACAACGCAAATGTCTACGTAATAGATTCGAAATGTTCAAACAATACCTATTGTATCAATCGACACGTGTTGTTCTATCGGTTGAAATTCAATTAACCCTTCGAAAATCATACATTGAAATCGGCCCATAGATTTATATTTCTTAGCAACGATACGCAAGAGCAATGCTCTATCAACATTTACACAGTGTAAATTACGACTTTGTTAGATAACAACTAATTTTTTTTATTGTTTAACGCAAGCCAGTTTTTTTTTTATTTTAATTTCAAATAGCGCCACCGTCTTACCCATTCAAAATGTGTGTAGATTTTTCATTTTTAATGTAGGGGATAAGGAGGGGGGCAGGATGTTTGTCACCGTATGCCACTGTGGATCCTCTTGTGTCGACCGGATGGACGATATCGTCCGTTATCTGCTCGCAATCCGGTTCGTAACGTGTTAACACTTTGACGCCGCGTATACCGTTTTTAATCGTCGGAGTCGTTTGCGCCCACCGATGAATTATAAGATAAAGTATATGTTCTTGTTGTTGTTGTTTCACAATGTAGCACTTTATTAGCACATCGCAATGCATTCATTGAAAACAATGTACATACATAAATACCGTGTTAATTGTTGCATAAGTTGGCACATTTTTATATTTCATATTGAAATAAATTAAATCCATAATATTCAGCCATTATATTTGAAAGTCCACTTTTCTTCATTTTGAGAAATATTTCGCAAAACATTAAATATAATGTTTATTCTGCTTTTTCGAGATTCTGGACATATCGAAGTTATAACCATTTGTGAATAGAAAAACAAACAGAAATAGGGTTTTTGGAAATAAAAATTGGACCTCTGCCACTTTCAAATATAACGGCTCATATGTATGTACATACATACATACATACAAGTAGGAACAATATATTTTCGTTGTATTAGAGTTGGGCTATTTTTAAATTCGTTAGTTCAAATGTTTAATTTGCAATGTTCAAGTTTAGAAGATATGTACCATAACTGTGTATTTAATGTAAATTAATTTATTTTCGTATCGTTATTCCGGAAGCAAAATAATCTCCAAGTTCTAGGAGAGTATCTCCGTGGGAAAATAACACAGGCGTAAACGTTCCGAGGCGTTAATTCAGTATTTATACGTATGAAACGCTTAATTATATGTTAAGAAAATTTCTCAATATATTACAGCGCACCCCATACACTTCCAGACGGTGCTAAATTTTTATTAATAAATAATAATATAATCGCATTTTGTTAATTTATGCCTAACGACACGTAATAAACGCATAAAAGTGTGTGTTTACACACGTTTTCGGTCGGTTTTAACAGGTTGACCGTAACATGATTTTTAGTGAAAGAAAAAACCGTGCCCCATAATAGACCTTATAGCCGCTTGAATATTAATAGAATTCTATTTAATTTTTTTTAGCGTATCCAATTTATCATACGTTCAAGTGTAAAGTGATATATCGCCATTTAGGCTCTTACGGTCTATTACCGTGTCATCGTTGCTATTATCGAATGTATACTTTTTAGCGATTTTTCCAGGAATAGCCGTACCCCGTAATTGAACGCTCTTGACGCATATCGACGCTACTAAATCTACGCTCATATTTTCGTTTTCGATTTTTTCCCTCCCCCCCCCCTCCACCCTTCTCCCCGGCCCTACCTCTAAAATTTTCATCCAAGGATTGTTTGCTCTGGCTAAATAGTTTTTTCTGCGAGTGAATTATTATGAAACGATTGTGTTATGATGTGTTCTGGTTGCGTTATTTACTCTGCTCGTTTTACATAGTTTTCTTTTTCCGAATGTTTGGCGGCAAGTGGCGAGTGTCAGTCGTCGCTTTAATATTTAATCGTTTTATGAAATATTATGATAACAAGTCATATTAGTCAGAAGCTCTATACTCCTCCCCACTAGCTCCGCATTCACACTCGGCACACTTCCAGATGTCGACTACGTCTTGTTATTTTCCGATTCGTTAACACTGGCTCAAGATTCGGTAAGTGAGAGCTCGTAACGCGGACGTGTTTATTGTATCATGAAAAAATACTTGTGGCCAACACGCAACTTTTTTTTACGTACAACGAATCAATTCGATCTACAGAAGCACATATAAATATTTCATAAGCAGTACAGTTGCTTTTTTATATTTTCTATAGCATAGAATTTTCTTTCAATATCGATTTATTGTATAATAGTTGATTTACCCGGCTCCACTCCGTATTTGTAATATAAACAGCTTAAATATGGTGAATCTAATAGTAAATATTCATTTGCTTTTTTATTAAATTTATTTGAATCCAAAAAAATTATATCGAATCGTCGTCATAGAAACGTTGATTTGTTTTCGATGTTACCAACCAACATTACATACATACGTACTTACATACTTACAAAGTCTCTTTTGAAATTATATATTAGATGTATACCTGATTTATTTATTGAATTTTGCAAAGTAGTTACATATACATATGTATATGTATTATATAAATGTCGTTCACTATATGAGCCGTTATATTTGAAAGTGGCGGAAGATCAGTTTTTAATTCCCAAAACACTGTTTCTGTTTAACTTAATACACAAATTGTTGTCACTTTTTTTATTCGATATGTCGAGAATCTCGGAAAAGTAGAATAAACGTATTACAGGCCACCAGGTATTCTTAAATATTGTTAAACGCAAAACATCATATTTAATGTTTTGTGAAATATTTCTCGAAATGTAGGAAAGTGGACTTATGCCACTTTCAAATATATTTAATATATTCTGAGCTAGCTATTTTGCTTGAGAAATGAAACTATGCATGTTTATTTCGATAAGTATACTCAAATAAATATGGAACGCTGTATACTGGGCATAATGAGGAAAGATACGAAATGGAAAACGTGGATGAAATGTATGATATAGGTAGTTTGGGCCGATCACGTGGCTAGAAGAATGGACGAAAGTTGTATAAAAGAAGTGCTGGAATGCAAAAAGATGAAAGAAAGATGGGTGGATGAAGTTAGAAAAATGTGTGTGAGATGTGCGCAAAATAGAGACGAATGGAAGCGTGTTGGAGAGGCCTTCATCCAGCAGTGGATGGTGAATGGGTATAAACGATCATGATGATGATGAAGTATGATTTAATAGTTTATTAAACAATGCAGCAAAGTTGGTATTTATGTTTTATTGCTTATTTTTCACTGTTTGATATTTATTTTTTTCACGTTAATTTTGAAAATTAAATCATAATTTCGTTCGATTAATATTGATTTCATTAAAATTTTATCGCAAGCTTTAATTATGATTCCGCTGTATTTATAGATAAAATTTAACGGTCACCTCACACAGTCCAGAAGTCGTAACGTAAATAGACCGGACCGCACGAATAATAGCCGAAAAAAAATGGCCAGCTCGTCTGTATACGTATGTATCTATTATACGCGAAAATTTCGTTATTTCTGATGATTTTTTAACGGCGCTTACATCTTCTGGCGTTAAGTGTGTTACCCCGGGTGTGATTTTAATGTATGATTTATGCGCAAAACGTACACGCCGGATCTCCCGAGAGCCATGTGATGTTGATGTTTGATGTTAAAATACGCCATACGAAAATATCCGATCGGGTGTCTATGATGTGTCTATTCGGCGAGCTCCGATTCCGAACGTTTGATCTTTCCTGTACACGTTGTACGTAGTTTAATAATATGGTGGGTATATATATTAATGAAATGTTTGATTGTAATTGGTGACGCAAACTGTTGAAGACAGATGACAAATTGACGCGCGCACCCACCTTTTGACGACTGCGAAAGCGAACCGTTTGTCAGGGGGTTGAATAGGGGTGGCGAGGGGGGCGGTAGGGATCCGGGGGAGAAACGACACGGACACGTTTTAATTTCGAAATGATCAAACACCGAACGAAGGTGGTGGTCCAAAACGTTAGGGAAACGATTTACAAGTCACCCCTCTATGGTAAAAATGCTACAGTTGATAAAACGTCGATTTGACATGAACTCAACTGTACATAGATATGAACGTTTTGATTTTAATAGTACTCGGCGGGGTTGTGTTTATTAAACTGTGAGTTTCTATTTATTTATTTAAATATAAATAGGTACAGATTAATTGGAAAAGTTATTCGTTACGTTCATGATGTAAAATGAGGAATGAGTTAAATTTTTGTTGCAAACAGTTTTATGCATCCAGTTTTGAATGTGAACGCCATGAAGCCATTTGAATATAACATTTAGTCATAATTTTGTAATTTTATTATTTATTTATTTTATGATTAATATTTTCCTGGTTAGTTATGCTCGTTGCTAGAATCTTAACATAGAAAATGTCATTTCTATTTAACTTCATTTTAATCTAGAAACTAATAAAAACGAAAACATGATTAATAGCTTGTTCTACATAGAATATTTATCAATTCAAAGTCATTCGCAATTCTCAGAATATATGTATGTATGTACGTATGTACATGTACATATGTATGTAGGTACAAATGCATCATCTCGAGCAAATGAAGCTGAGCGTTGATAAATTATTATTATAAATGCATATTAAATATTGTATTAAACTGGAGACTGGCGATGTTTTCTTCGAAATTATGACTTACTTTGGTCTCTATGTCTTAAGTTTGTCATAAATTTTACCGTTTAATCTGCTATATACAGATGTATGTATGTATGTATGTTTGTTTGTTTGCATCTGAAGTATTTCTTTTGGGCGACTGACATGGCGAACATGGTGTCTATAGCGGTCATCCGTAGGAAAAGGGTTAAATCTAAACGTTTTCATTTAAAACAACCACTAAGAACGTAAGCGGTTCTTTTGAAAGCATTTAAAATTTTGTAAAAAATATTTATTTTTGAGTTTTAGTGTTTTAGACAGGCAATTAGAATCTAGTTAATAATGTATTGTTGAAAAAATTCTACGAATAATTTTCGAGCTTGAGCGATCTAATCTCACGCATAGTGCCAGCATCCCTTTGGATGGGGTTGGAAATAGTAATAATTATTACACCTTGGTGTTTGTCTGGTTTAGCGTCTCCGGTTTATTATGCGATTGGCACTGGGCGTTGCGAACTGGCGGACAGACGGACAATCGAGTCGCCGGTCCAGCACAAAGGAATTAATCAACACGTACGTAATTGCGTTTCATATGCTCGAGGGTTGCTCTTTGTGTCGATGCCAAATCGCACTGGACCTGTAAATGTTGCCATGTTGCCGTGTTACTCGGTTACACACCCCTGTCAGAGCCAGGCCGAATTTTTACTTATAATGCTTACAAGGTTGATCAAATCGTTCGTCATCGGAAAACATACACATGTAAATATGCATATTTTCTTTTGTTGAGGTAGTGGAAGTGTTAGATTTTTTTTAAGTCTTACTGACAGTTCGTGTCTGGTTTTGAACAAGTTCGATAAAATTTTTAACGGCATTCGAGTTTTCAATACAAAAAATAGATACATTATTGATTTGATTCACCCCCTATTCGGAAATGTAACCGTCAATTGTTGATACGCGCTTTCTTCGAGTTATCGTATGCTTACACACGCGTGCTTACACGTGCGAGCCACGCGCTCGAAGGGTTAAATTACACAAACCCATAATATTCAATAAAATAAAACATATTTTTCGACGGGCTGGAAGCCCCGTGAATAAATCATCAAAGACATACAACGTTCAATTTTCTTTCAACCCCTATTTCACTTAGAAAATTCATATAATGATAAGTATTACTCAGGTTTCAAATCCAACTCGCCCACCCCTGTGCCTATAAACGGGAAGCTTTCATTATAGTGATTCTCCAGACAGACGTCTCGAACAAAAGTGAATTTCATATTGCAAGCTTCTTCTTCGTCTTCCTTTGCGGGATGAGAGGTCTCCGGGTTATTCTCGTTCGCCCGAATGATCTGATAATGCCTGCTGCATTTGTACTTTATTGAGAGGGTTGAAGCTCGGCGCCCACCCCGTTCATTTCAAGGGGATGTTCAGCTCCTTTTGCATCTGATAAACCATAATTAAATATTGAAATTAAGAAATGAACAGCGCTAATTACGCGAAAGCGCCCCTTGGGATTGCACCGTGCTATTCTTGAGATGCATTTAAAATTTCAATAAATTTCACCTTACAAAAGTGCGCATTTGGTACTTTGGAACTGGCAACACACCCTGTCCAAACTTAATTGCTAAACTTTGCGCTGTATCCGAGCGTTTCGAGACGAGGCACCAGAAGTTTTTTATATGAATTCTATGCAAAGATATTGCTAATAATAAAGCGAAACAGGTTGATCTTTGAAGCGGGGCAATTTCGCTCATTCGTGTGGCCGCAGTAGGATTTTAATAAAGAAAAAACACCATCCAATAAAGCAAACGTACCCTCGAAATTACCAAAAATTTTGAAGCAGTTTATATTTTGAAAAGCTTTCGAGTGCACGTGTATATAATACAATGTACATCATTGTACCCGCTATGAACGTGTGTGTATCAGATGATCATTTTTCATTTTGAATATTGCTGAATAACGTTTGTCACATGCAACCCAACTGACTTTTCCATTGTCGAATCGGTTCAACGTTTCCCCTAGGTGCTTTTTTTAAAAGCTTTTGCTAACAATCGATGTGTATTCGAAATTATTAAATTATTATTATATGCACAAGAGCGTCAAAATCATTAAATAGTACTGAAGAAGTCACGGAAAATTAATCTTCAATTAAAACTGCATCGCCTCGAGAGACAGTGCATGTTTGCGTGTCACCGTCTCGAGTGCATTTCACATGCATTTCTCATCCGCAAATCGGGATTTCACAGCCGGTTTGTATGCCCGGTAAACCTATCATTACACGGCCGACAATAAAATAACCCGCACAATCGTTTCGGAAGTGACGACTTAACATCTCGGCTTAGAATGTGGGAAAAGTGAAGTGAGATGACGAGACGAAAACGAACGGCAATTGTGATATATGATCGTATTATGTATGTAGCACATGCATACATATAAAGTCTTATTATTGTTTTACAAGATGCACCATAATATCCAAGCATTTTTGTTTAAAGTCTGTAACCATTTATTGTCGACCGTCGTCGTCGTAATGAAGACATGTGCTCAAAGAGTTCGAAAACAAGCGTTTGCTTACGTTTCGAGTCTATTTTCTTTGGTTATACTTTATATATTTTTATTGGTTAAGCTTTTGTATCGTTCAAAACACGCACGCTTTTTGAAATGTATCTTTTTATGAATGCCTAAGAATGTGTAAACACGAGAGGATAATACTAATCATCTGGCATCCGAATTGGCCCGTTTCTGTTCACATTATTATGTATCTTTGACGCCTTCGTAACGTCATAAACGCCCCGCTTGAATATGTGTTTGTGTTGGAGGCGTCGTAGAACATATTTTTTAATTTGTGTGTTTAGAAAGAATAAAATAAAAATAAACACGTACAGGATAGTGCATGAGCGTGTATAAACATCAAGGCGTCCGTTGTAACTCTACGTATAATCCTGAGAATATTTATATAATATTAAAACAAACTATGTATGTATGTACTATACACTGGGTACGTTTTCATTAGTACGATTTAAAAAAAATGTTAGTAAAAAAAAGTCGATCCCTAAGCGGGAGCGTGACGACTCAATCCAATCCAATATTCCCTAATGCCATTTTTTTATTTCCTATAAATACTTTTCCCCGGTCACGTAGCGTGCCGCTTCGATGATGGACTGACCATTGTTTTTCGGTTTAATCCCATTTCTTAAATTGGCCTCGTGCTTACGTTGGGGGCTATTATTAATTGATTATACATAAATCATACATTACCAGACGATTCTATCTGTTCGGTGCACGATATGGCCTATTCACTCTACTAAAAGATTTTCTGTTCGGGCCCGTATTTAACCCCGTTTGTCCCGCAAATGTTTTCCGTTTCCTGTCGCGCGCGTTTCAACCCCCAGACACATAAAACAAAACGGCTTGTCGTCTCCTATTACGGACCAACACTTTATTTTCCTTTTTATTACGGCACTGCTATGGGGATGTTGCAGGAGTGTCCTGCGGCGTGCTCCAAAATGTATTTTTATCTGAAAAAAATGTTCGAATTCAAAGATTGTACAAATTATTTAATAATATTATATTTTTGTACAGTTTTGTACATACATACATAGTTAAACATGTATTAACTATGTATGTATGTAAGTATATTTGTATTAACTATGTATGTATGTACAACATATTAACACGTGTTGACACGGATTCTTGCAATCAATTTTTACTTGAAATTTTGCCAATATAATTGTTTTATATTAATATTTGAGATGAAATCTCCACAGTTTCTCAAATGTTTATATCTAATAAATTCATTGAATTGGCAGTTGGAGTAATAGAAATAACATTGGAAAATTATACATGTTTTCTTGGTTTAAATATAAACTTATCAACATTCAGTATTTGCATTATAGTTGGTAAAATGTCGAGTTTTACGAGTTAAAAAAAAACCAATTTAAAACCATTTAATTTAAAAAAAATTTAAGCGATATTATTAATAGAAAG
Source organism: Arctopsyche grandis (assembly GCF_051622035.1). Lineage (NCBI taxonomy): Eukaryota > Metazoa > Arthropoda > Insecta > Trichoptera > Hydropsychidae > Arctopsyche > Arctopsyche grandis. The sequence continues at coordinate 9,420,105 of NC_135359.1, forward strand.
TTTTTTTTTAACAATGTAATTTATTCGTCGTAATTTCCTTGATTCTCTTTTGTCTCCTTCAGAACTTAATATTTATACATATGTATGTTTATATGTGCTTTAAGAAATCAATCTAACTAATCTTAGATACAAAAAACTACACCAATAATTATTTTTAATGTAAATATTTAAATTAACAATAAACAAGTACATCATCGTGTAATTTCAATATATTTATGTATGTAAAGGTACATGTATAATAATTATACGAGTTTTTTAGTTTGTAATTTTTGTTTGCCAGTTTCTACTACGCCCCTGTGTCCGGTCGTCATAATATTTTTCCCCGGTCGGTTATTTATTTATTTAATTCTTTTTATTAGCGAAAGCTTTTATTGCCGTTCGAGCGGGGTGGTACGGGGGTGTGTTTTTCGGAGATTACGTGAAGTCCCTCATTTTCGTTTGCTCCCTCGTCCGGATGCGTTGTTTTAGCTTAGGGGTCGTTTCGCGTATGACACTATAAAAAAATGCCATAAAACGAATGCTAAAACAATTGTTTTTACAGCCGTTACGAAGGTCGAAAGGATAACGCGCGACAAATGGTCGTCGAAACGCGTTAAATACCGTAAAAAAATTACACACGGGAGAATTTCGATTATTTTCAGTTTTTTTTCTTTTGCGAAATTCCATTTCCCATTTTCCGGGATTGTATGTTGACGCTGTTATATGTCCGGATGACCGATTGATATTGCTAAATAAATATACAAACGCAACAGCGGTGTACGGTGTCAGTTACTGTCATGTGCGGTCCGCAATATACGCAAACAGTTCACTCAATGGCGCTCAGCTTTGACTCTCAATAAAAATATATACTTTTTATAAAAAATAAATTGAATTTATTTCTACAAATAGTAAACATGATCAGTTTTAAATCTCTAGAATTTTTAATATACTCCAATGCATTATATGGAAAAATTGCGTTCAAACGTCGAACTATTATCGTTATTACGTGAATTTTGTACGGCTAAAAATAAATGTTGAGCTTTTTCTCTCAGTGGTCATCTCTGGCAAGCGAAGGGATATTGACAGAGCGCAGTCAAACAGACATTCACAATAATGGATCGTCCTTCCATAACATCATAAAAAGAAATGGGGTAGAACGTAATCGGATACGTGGATATTGAGCATTGTGAATCATACTAGCTATCCCACTCACTATATATAAAATTATATAGATTTGTTTGTACTATTGAAGCAGAGCGTATAAAGGAAAATGGCATTATGGCATTTTATTTCACGGTGTGACGCTCACGATTTGATCAATAAAAATATTCATTTTTATAGAAACCAATACGTCTTTTATTTTGTAATACTTCAAAACACATCGTTTGATACATGTTTCAAAATTAATTAATGCAATAATAATGTATTTGGCATGTTTCGAAATGATTTTGATTTGTTAAAGCTTTTTACTGTTCATAATACGTCTAGTTTTTTTATTCTAATCCAGTTATTACCTTTTTATATACATTGTTTATTATTTTTAGTATTTATAATGTTTACGGAATAATGAGAAACTAGCTTTAAAACCTATTAAATTTTTTATCAAATATTCATTCTACATTTTACCTATCATTTAAATGTGTCTACCTCGTTCCACCAACTTGCAATTTCTCGAGACTCGTTTTCCATACTTTTTCGGTGTACTTCGTCGTCTAGTTGTTTATATATAAAAACGCATACACGAAAATGTTATACATAGTGAAATATTTATATTACGAGATAAACATTAACTATTGAAATAATATAGTACAGATTTAGTTTGATTTTTAAATATTTTATAGGTGTGCTAATAGCTTAAAAATCTATGAATTATTCTCCTGTTCAAGCAAACGAAAAGTTGTGAAAACGAGCCTCACGAATTCGTAAGTTGGTAGAACGGAGCGCACCACCGCATTTAAAGACTATTTAAAGTCGACGATCTAAAGTAGATTTTACTTTGGTAATGTGTGTTTATACCATTATTTTTTTAGTATATATTATGTATCCGTAGGTCTATCGAATGTTATTCTGACATTTATTTTATTTAAAAATACATAGAGAAGGCGGGAAAGCCGATATACCCGATAGATAGATGTTTCGAATAATACATGCTTTAAAATATACATATGTATGATATTCAGGGGTCTTTCTACTGATCATTTTCTATTTTAGATATATTTTTTTGTCAGTGATTATAGTATTATATTATGCTGATGTTAATGTACAGCATAATAGGAAAAAGAGCTCAAAAACCTATTTACAATTCTTTGGGGTCTATGAGTTATGTAGATTGAATTCAATTCTGGACGAGCTGTTAATGAAAATATAAAAATATTGCGTCAAAACGTGTCAGGTATGAGCTTTTCTATCTCCGTGGTAACTTGCCGTTATTATTGTAACACCTACGTAAAACGAAAATTAATTGCAAAAGAAAAGAAGAGAAACGTGCGAAACGACAGGTCTAAGCGGCCAAACAATTTGTTATCCCCGGTTCCAGACTACCACTGGATTACCACAAGGAAAGAGATCCGCGGTAAATTTACGACCGAATTAAAGTGGCCTTCCCCCTCCACCACCTGTCCCACTATTTCATATCCGGCAAATCCTTTTTATTTCCGGCGACTTCCCTCCGCTCGGCTCGCATTGTCCCTCGTCCTCGTTTTTGTCGTGTTCGCGTGTGAAGATATGAAATATGCCTTCTTATTAAATCCTCGTTATTCAGTGGGATCCCATCTCGGGACCACTCGCGATGACCCGATAATGCAATGTCCACCGGTCGAGATAAATCACGGACGAGGGTCGGGACCGAGCAGGGGTGGAGAGACCCGAGAAGTGAAGACTTGATGTACGATAGCGCATTCGAGAACCGAAGGAAACGGAAGTGCTCCTTTGCCAATATCCAGATATTCTCTCGGATATTTTTATTACATAATATGCCGTTCTTTATTTAACAACTTTGTTGTTATTTTTTAATTATTTCAATCGTTCTCGTATTATTACATTAAAAATCCAGTCGGAGATTGAATTCGTCTGGCGTAATTCTAATACATGTTCTTATTCGAAATCTTATATTTCGGTCAACACGTTATACATACATACATATATCAATGAGTGTCATCAAAAATATATGCAGGAATACCGTGCAAACTAATATAATAAATAATATTGGCTTATGGTACAGTATGATTGAACTAATACGCAGTTGATTGCATTGTATCGACATTGAGCGGAAACGATTCGTCGCAAACTAACCACCGTACTAACTAAGATAATTCGATTGTACTGGACCACAATCGGTCTGAAGAGCCATCCCCTAGCAGTACTAACACCAAAGTGTCTTTAACCACAGTAACTGTCTACCATTCCGCAGCTCCAGGCCTGGTCGTCCTCCGAAGCGAGCGTCTTTGGGGTTGTCTCTGGCAGCTGCCCACTTACCAGCCGGACATCCCTTCAAAAAACACCGGTTGGAGAATGGAGAGTACTCGCCATACGAAAACGGACACCTCGGAGGTATGTACATATATATATTTTTTATATTTTCTGAGTATGGAGTGACTGGGGTGGGGGTCGGATCTGCGCGACATAGTTATGCAAGATCACGAGTCTAATTGCCGAGTCGGTGACACACACCCCCAGGGATGATTGATTACACCCTCCTCCCTCCTATACATACCCTGTCTTGGGTTGAGCTCTATTTAATCACTCTATTTCCTGTTCGCTCACATCCACTTATTATATTACGTTTAAAGTGTGCGTGAGCGCGCAAGCTCCTCTGTGTGTATATTTTCTGCTTCTGTGCTGTTTGTTTGCCAGCCGGCTTGGGTCTATTTGAATATTTTGAATGAATTTGTGCCTGTGTTTCGGTGATTATTCCCTTCATCCCCCACCTCCTGCCCGTAGGACCCACCCTTAGCCCGCGGTGAAGGTTTGTTTGTTTCTAATTTAAATGGGTACTCGCGCGTTCGGGGCGGTTCGGTCTCTCTCTCTTGCTCACTTGAATTATAAGGGAATCAAACATATTAAATATTTGTTTCAATCTAGGTGAGAACGCTATCTTATATTCGCGGATTACGGCCACCGCATACAGGATTGGGCTGAAATTAGTTTTAGATTAAATAATTAATAAAATGTACCGGCGGAATATTTTCGAAGCAATTTGGCAAAACGCAAATTACCCATTTGACAATTTTCAATGCTTTTACATATTGCTATTAAATTTAAATGGATTTAATGGTTCAATATATTTTATTTGAAACTTTTCTTTTAAGTCTATTACTAGGCAATGTAAACACTTTTAAATAAATTAATTGTTTATTTTGATTTCTACGTCTGACTTGAGTCAAAGTCAATATTTTATATTGCAATAAAATTAAAGTTGTGTTGAAATATTAAATAATCTATCGACAGTATCCAAAAGTGAATATAAATTAATAAATTGGTGTGAAAGTGATGTCGCGTTGTAGAAAATAGCAAAGTTCTTTAAATTAGTTGAAATATTTTAATAAATAATTTATTTGAAGCGAACGAATGCTCTTACATACATACATTCGATACGCTTGAATTTGTGCGTAAATATTTGATTTTCACCTTGTGACGAAACGATGACAGGAACGTGAAAGGAGAATGGGGATGGATGGATAAACTGGGGTGGAAGGAGAAATTTGCGGGGGATGATTTCGTAAGGGGGTGGAAGAATCACCCCGTGGGGATGAACAGGGGGACTTGTAATCCTTTTTTGAGCGGAAAGGAGGTGGCTCCGCGGAAACGTCGGTGGGTGGGCGAGGGGGGTTTGTTGGAAACGGGAAGAGAATTAACCCTTTTCCTTTCCGGTGTGCCACGGCGCGTTGTGTGAATGAAGAAACGCTGTGTTGATAGTAATTAAAGGTTTATATTATACAGTTGTGATTAGGCAGAAGGAAGTGATGTGAGCGGTTATTTAGGCACTTTGGGCCCATTGTGAGGGCGTCCGTGAGGGGGTGGCCTTTACACGCAGGGATTTGTGGGCTTGGCTCTACCTTTTGTGTTTACTTTGTGATTGTTTTTGTTTACGTTTCAAATGGCGCACGAGATTACGGTTTAATTATTTTTCCATTCGCCCCTCCCCCCACCCAAGATTACGGCGAACAAAATTTAAATTTACTTACCGCCAATCGAAACGATACGACATAATTCAAAGCGTCAAAATGACCGCTACGTTGGCCCCCATTTTTTCACATACATATTTAAATTTCACATACGCATATGTAGATATGTAAAAATGATCAACCGAGCGTGCACTTTCCGTAATTTATTAATTAAAAAAAAAAATATCAACGACAAATTAGAACGAAAAGCAATTAAGAGTATGTTGTTGAATATGATATATGCGCAAACTTTGCAATAGTACCAATTAAAACACTGTAAGAAAAATTACATGTATTTTTATCTCTCTCTCTCTATACATATATTTATTTCTTTCAAAGGCAAATATTTGCATATTCAAAATGAGAATGTTTGACTAGCACTAATATAAATCATATTGAACATTTTGCAAGTACACTTCGATGCGGTTTAAAATTTGTTGCTGAATATATTGTAATAAATCAATTATAAAAAGTGACCTATTTTGATTCATATTAAAATGATTATAATGGAAATGTGTCGATAACACGCCATTATCTGTGCATTCATATCGATTTATTATTAAAATTTAATTACAATTTATAGTTATACAATATGTAATTAACTGTGCGCGATCTCTGATTGCATTAACGCTTATATCACACTTTGAATATATTGTTGGGCGGTTCAACTTAACGCATTTGATAACGCAACGTTGACTCTTATCTTAAATGTTTTCTCGAGATCGGCGTATAATTGAACAATTTTTTAAACAGCAATTAACGCGATTAAGATATGCCCTATAAGTTGTGCATTTCAATTAGTTAAAAATTAACGACGGCAGAGTTCGAAGAAGGCTTTGTTGAACGCATCCGCGGTCTACCGTGGCTGAGATACATTTTATCGGAAAGGGATGCATCTATGTAATATGCAAATGACGGTTGCATCTCGGCGGGGGCTGATGCGATACACATGTCGGGCTGTCGCCACCGAAGCTCATCGTGGCCGTTCCGAAAGGCGCCTCGGGCGCCTATTCGAATCTCGAAGTCTCTCGGCTAACCAGGCACTATTTGTTTTGGCGGAGGGCCCCCTCCCGGAGGGGTCCCTCGTTATGAGAAGAACCCCCGTGGGCCTTTCGGCCACCTCTGACCCGCATTAGCCGGGACCCTGGGTCGGTTCTCAGGGCGCCACCCGAATATACTCACACTTTGAATAAAAAAATTCGAAGTCAAATTTAGTCATAGAGCAGGGTTTCTTAAATACAAATTTGAAGGACTACACTGAACATTCATAGTTCTGTCATGAAACTAATACTTAGAGGTTTACCGCTCGTTCTAAAATTAATGATCTCCATAGACGAAGTTAATTATCCTTTTAGTTTTTCTGTTGTGAAAATCCCTACTTACTATATTTGCTAGCGATTTTAATATACTCCATATACTATACGTATATAACAAGCAACATAGCTTAGTTGTTAGCGTATAATGCTAACAACTGAAGAATCATGGGTTCGAGTTCTGATCCAGTGTTGCAGGCCGGACCTTGGATATATCCAGGTCTCGGGGTCGATTGTTTTCTATCAGAGTTTGTCATTTTTTTCTGATTTCATGTTGAAACAATTCCTACCAAATACTCTCATTTGAATTTAATTTCAAACTTCAAACTCTCATTTGAATTTAATAATTCTAATGTTTTTACCCGGCTTCGCTCGGTATTTGTAATATAAACCGCGTAAACATGGCTAATAGTAAACATTTTATTAAGCATCTAATAGTACACATTTTATTAAATTTATTTGAATAGTTTTATTTTATTTATATTTATTTGAATATTCATTTGTCACGGAATCTACTACCCAAATAAAAATACATACATACAAAGTCTCTTTCGAAATTATATATTAGATTATAATTTTATATATATAGCACAAATGTACAAAGGTGTTGCCTTGGGGCAATCCCGCAATGACACACCATGGTAAAAATAAATTTGAAATAATTTTTTCAAAAACTCGATTCAACTAGCTCAATTTTGGTTAGGTAATAAGTTTCAGATATAGTTTACGGATAAAAATTCTTTTGTCAAATAAAATTTTGATATCATAGTGAATAAAGGAGGTATTTAAAAATGAAAACAGAAATGCAGTTAACGGACGAATTCGTAATTTAATATTATTTAAAGTTCTTGAAAGCTACATATGCCACATTCTACCTACTAGTTTGATAGATCGATCGTTGCATCTTTGAGACTATAATCAGTCATTTACCTTAAGCTAAAGGTGGGATTCATGTAGAGATTTTTTGGTAGCTGGTTACAACAGACAGATTATCTGGTTATAACAGACCCAAAGACATTCGAATCTCTTAACTTATTTTTATTACCGAACAAAATATTCCATTTTAAAATACGATTTTCGTATCATCAAATGTAAAACCCATTGTTATAATGATATTTTGAGTCCTTAAAATAAGTACATCGATGAACATAACAGATTACCAGATTAGACTGACTGTACATATATGTAATTTGCTAGTATCTGAGACATTGCTACGACAGAAACATTGCTGGAGCTTGCCTGCGGAAAAATATCTACATGAATGGCCACATTATTCATTGAGAAGCATCATTGGCACATGAGCTAATAAAATTCATCGCGGTAGTTTGAAAAATGTTCCGTGATCAAAAAAAAAATAAATTGTGAAACACTGTCGTAGGAAATAAAGCAGACGGAATCGTTACGCGATATCGTGTTGATTTAGAAAGCGATCATATTATACGATCGCACCGCGAAGATAGTAGGGCCTGTACATACAATATAATAGGTGAGTGAGTGCATACGAAGCCATCTTCACGAAATGCACTTTCTTGACGTTGTGTTGCTCTAATTGCGCCGAGGCACGAAGAGACGATGCATTTCACTTGCAACCCTAATTATCAATATGCATGTAATATGCACACGACGCGACCGCTAATTAGGGAGACCCACCTAACGAGACGTCACAACAAACAACACAACAAACGTCACAACCTGATGAATTAATACAACAATTCAATTAGGGACGCCACTGTGGAACCTCGACACGAACCTCATATTTATAATACCTTCATAGATCAGCGTACCTCAAACAGATGGTCCGTGTAATTTTATAAAACGTACGTACTGTTTTTTTTTTAGTTTAGTCCGCATGCAACAACGAGTGCATTTACATTTTTATTGCAACAATTCCGTTCGCATTCCTATAATTTCCCGTATATGTATGATACGTTACGTTGTTGTTTGTACGTTTGTACACTTGGCAATTGTATGTATGTACAATTAAAATAATAAAATTGAGGCTATCTATGCAAAACAGTGAGTATTTTATCGGTATGTAAATTTGATCGAATAATTAAAAATAAAAATGAAAAAACAGTAGGTATAAACATTCGATTCTTGTTGGAAATAAATTAATAGCGATTATTTGCATACGTTTACAGACGGACAGCGAAACGGCCGAAACAGTAAAAATATTTATACGTGTCGTAAATCATAGCCCGGGTACGGTTTTATATCAGTAACGAACCGTGTCTTCTGATCGTATTATTTTGTTGTTAAAAATGCACAGAATGTCCCTAATAAACTGGTCTTAACATACAATGCGATTCCAATTAAAGAAATTAATTTTAGAGGAAAAAATTCTAGTACGAGCCGAAAACAAGACAGTAAAACTGACTGTGCGAAAATTTCATTAACTAATTCGAACGAAAATATTAGTAATTGTAAGTACACGTGGACGAGTGCGATAAAAAAGTTATTGCTTATTGCGAAAAATGTGTGAGAATGTGTCTATAAATTTTTTTATTTGCTCTCCATTACTATAATTAAATACACAGTTAAATTTTATTACGGCGAAAATTACAAAATCGTCGATTTCGTTGTGAGAGTACATATTTCATTTTAATAATTAATGCAATACATACAAGGAAAACAATAAGGATAGGAGTCGTAAAGATCGCAAGCAACGATTGTATGCACTGATTTAATTTAAACTCGAAAAACCTGATTGAGATTCGTCGATCTCGTTGATCAATACGGATAAAATGTCATTAGCGCGTTGTCGAATACTATTTGATTTTACAGTTTATTAACCTTTCGATACGTTTCAGCGGTCTATTCAATTTTAAACGCACAGAAGGCGTTGCCATTGTCGATTTTATCGCATGCAAAATTAATAATGAAATTTCCACTACTGTTATGTGTGCAAAAAAAAGCGAAACATGTAAATCTAGACGCGTCCAAATTGTGCAGATAAATTTTGATATTGAAACAAAAAACCTTTCGCACAGTAAATTTAAAACGCCAAAATCGTTCCAATAAAAGCGCGAATATTTCGTTACAGTTAGATTCGAACTTCATATCACATTGTTTTTCGAATTAATTCCGCGACAAGATCGCACCTTTGAAATGTTATGAATACGTATAATACGACCGGAAAAATTAATTCGACTCATTTGCATGTTTTGCATACGCGGGCACGTTAACTAGTTCACAGTTAAACATCGCTCGTAAAATAATATTCTGTCGCATTTTTTGACAGTTAACACTATTCCGCTCTGCGGAGAAATTTTATTTACTGCCGTTATCTACAGGTGGATGTTGTTGGGGGGTACTCTCGTGTCCTTTCCAGGTAATTAATGACTGCAATTAAGCGAAAACGGGCGGGGGACGAATTTGCCCACAAGTTTTGACCGTTTGCCGTCTTCAGATCGTATCAACTGCTATCACCTGCATTTAATGACACCGATAGCGAATGCAAATCGATCGATTGCTTGCCTCTTCTTGGATTGAACAGGAATCGCGTGCATTTGAAAAGGTCAGAGCGTATTTCAACAGTTAAGGTCGCCCGTGTGAGTTTACTCGACGGTCAAATTTGTAAGAGTATATACGAAAGTACCTTATGTATGAGTTCAAAATATTTAAATTGGGCAATAGAATCAAACTCGGTGTGATACAAAGTGTTGGCTAACCTTTATGGTGCATCGCGCTGAATAGACATTTGCTAATCGATTGAGCGTTCACGATTTGTAAATAACCATTAACGTTTTTTTTTTCATATCATAGATCAATTAGTTTTTGGTGCTTTTACGATGCCATATTTTGTATGTTTTAATGCCATTCCGTACACATATAATACTTGAATCGGCTTAGAAACGTGCTTATTGGATAGGATAGGGGAAGTAATAATTTTCGTTCAACTGATTGCAGATAAGTTTAAAATATTATTCAATTACATTACAGTTATAATAAAAATGCTGTAATAAGTGTATGATGTTATAACATAACGTTCATTGTTATATGTAGTAGAAGTGGCATTAAAAATACATGTAGATGATTTCGCCTTGAAAATTGATTGTTTAACGTTTTGTCTGAAAATAGACTGTTTTGATTGGAATATTTTGTAGAGTAGTTGTTATAATTCAAAATTAATTAGGTATGTACTCGGAGATGAAAGTCGAATGTTTTATTAATAGAGAAGGCAGCGTCATCGCTTAGTATGGTGATTTATCGGTCATATTACGCTAATTTTACTACTACATGACCGGTTAGCAAAATCGCAGTAAATTTCAGTAAAAACTCGCACAACCCATTGTATTCTTTTCTCGATGGATATTGACCCGTTCGAGTCTGCGTGGCACGTTTGTAAATTTCACATTTCAAGTGTTCTCAGCACTCTACATTGGACCTTTGACACGGCGTCAAGTCGAACACGGCGAAAAAAAAAATTACAATATATTTAATGAGCGTGATATAGCATATATTATCTATTGTTCCTATTGTTCTAGATGTTTAGATTAGTAAATGAACTTTGTAAACGCGCGATCTGGTTTATTTTAAACGCACGAATATTGAGCGCGCTTTTAAGAGCCGCCACGGGGTTTATACTATTAGCTCTTTTTTGGGCGACAGGTATCTTACATTCAAGTGAAATCGAAAAAGTTGTGCATTTTAGCACTACACATACATATGTACGTATTGAATTGAGTGACGGTGCTTCGATGTATACTTATAATAGTACCACATTATAATAGTAAAAATCAGTATTGGCATATGTATCGCCCATTCTAAATATTTGTATCATACAACTTGTATTGAATCACAGTTTTTAATTAAAATTTAAAAAAATATATTTTACTATGATACAATTACGGGTTTTACCCCTGAACGATACATATGGTAATAAACATATATACATTTATAGATTATAAATTTGAAATCATATTCAAATTGTAGATAGGATGGTTTTGCAAATTTGATGGGGAACTGTTTCAACGACGAAATCATATAAATTGGAACATTTTGATAGGAAACGATTGACTTGCAGTCACAAATATCAAAGTCTGACCAACAGCATTGTAGAAATACTCCGAAAATTTTTATTCAATCGAGGTCACGCCAGGGCTTGATCCCGGGAACTTCTTAGTGGTTAGTATTAACGCGACCATCGAGCTATACTGCTGGTTACTTGAAGGTAAACGTAGTTAAGCTAGGAAATATAATGTTTTAGTAATTGATTCATACATACCGAGTTCTCCATTCAATTAATGTTGACGTTTTTATCTTTAGCTTCGCTTTTTATGATGAATATATTCATCAATAAAAAGATAGCCAAACTACATATCTGGTTATAGATATAGATGTATACTATAAACAATATGATAATAATATATAAAACAAGTTTTCGGTTTGTTTAATGTTAATGGTTTGAATTTGCGATGCATATGTAGGTTTGTATGTGATGCGTTTTTCTTTTGTGAAATGATTCATTTCCAGACCATTGATCGAAGTGTCATTCTTGCACGTGTAAAGTCGATCAGAATCGATCGAAAAAAAAAAATAAATGTAAGCCGACATAGCAATTAAATACGTCGAGTTGATCGAACCGAGACCTTGATCGGTGACAGTTTCGATACAAATGCTCGAGCGGGAAAAAAATTACCTGTCCGCATTTTAAGTGCCTGTGTACGTTAATGGTAAAATTTGAATTTCGAGTATTTGCCGACGATGATAAACGGTCAATGAAATTGCTTTTGAGACAATAATTGCGTTTAACAACAACGCACAATCGTCGGTTGTGGCCGGTGGTATGCCAACACCGTGGCCGGCACGAACCATCGTTCAAATCATAGCAATTTAGCTAATTTCAAATTGATAGTTGGGACGTGATGCCCACACAATGACAGGATTCCACTTTTTTATGTTGGTATAACTATCACATTTTGTTTGTGAGGCTGTGTGTGTGTGTGTTTCTCTTAATATTTGAACGAGCGGTGCAAGCGTTGCGGTCAATGCCTCATATATAAAATTACTATTCAACGTGTATTAAAATTAATGTACAAATTTAGAATATCAGATTGTACAACGCGTATTATGTACATTTGAAAAATTTTATTACAAAAATTTAATTGTATCTGAAAAAAATTATGTACATATATTTTAAAAGTATCATGTACGTACTAATATTATTTGATGATAAGAAAATTCCTGCTGAATAAATAGAACGTTCAAATTTAATAGAGTTTGACATATGTTCATATATATAGATCGATTAATTTCAAATTGTCGAGACGAATCAAAAGATTATATTAATTCAAACGAAAAAAAATCAAATATATAAATTCGATTTTTTTATATGTTTAAATTCTGACTATCGATTTAAACACTTTTTTACGACAGTGCTAATTAAAATAATTTGATCTCGTTTTTTGCGATGTAATTTTATGCATTGTTTTTTTATATTATTTTTCTACATACTTGCAATAATCTCGATCGATTCGAATTATTTTCGGCATATTGCCCGCAACCAAAAAAGTGGCTAATATTTCTGATACGCAGCGTATACGTATTGTATGTATAATGCTTATGTATGGGACCTCTCAAAGTCTTCCAATTTGAAATGATTACACTAAATTGTGCCCCGTTTAGATTGAGCCAAAAGAGGAACGCATAAAGCATGTTATTTTTTTCCCCTTCCCGCCTCGCCACCCGCTAGTTTCTTTTCTTTTATTTAATTTGACCAATTTATAGTAATGTTACGTGTCCATTTACTTATATGGCCATCGATGATGGGTTTTATTGGAACGTGGATGGGCTTTTGTCTGAACCGTTCTTATACACACATATATAATATAACCGATGAAAAAATACACGCACACGCGCGCACCGATTTGTTTTGACCGATCGATTTTGTTTGTCTCGAGGCTAATATTCGATTCGATCCCAGTCTCCTCTTCAATAAATCTCGTACTTTCAATGTGTCTATCACATTCTTCACCGATAATTTTTACTCGTAATGCTTTCGAGTGCTCTTTCCACATAGATTTAATCGTATAAATTGTATACGCGTACAAAGCACTTAATAGTTTCTCATATACATAAAATTATGCTCACGATACATTGACCTGCACTTTAGACTCCACCGATAACCCGAAACAATAAAAAATAACTATTGTTTAGCACCATTGATTAAACACTTATTTATAAACTTAAAAGGAAAGCTTTTATTACACTGGAAAGCATGTGCACATATTTGCATTTTATTTATATATAAAACCAATCTCTACTGTCTTTGAGTTTTTAGCACAAAGTATTATGTTCGACAGCCTTAATCTAACACATATAATTGTTTGCTGACGACGTCAAATTATTCTAAGGATGAGAGGCAAGCCTCTCTTCTTCACGCTGATATTGACGCTGTCCTGGAGTTCAGTTATATTTTAGGTCTAGAACTTAATATTAATAAATGTGCAATTATGAGTGCACATTCGCTCTGTTGGCACGGATATTTATTCCATTGGATCTGTCATGATGAAATGTTTTGAATTTATGGTTAATTCGGATATCACTTTTGATTCTTAACTCCCCTTTCACAACCACATCAAGACAGTCGCTGACGTTTCCTTTCATCGACTCGGATTTGTCTTGAAATTTTTTTATTTATATATTATAGATATGCAAGGCTATTCTCCAACCCCTTGTCTTCTCGCTTGTTTTTCTATTCGCTTGTGAGAATCAAGATGTATTATAATGCAATTGTGTGGAATTCGCATGTAGCAAATTAATCTCTAGTGATTGAGAAACTGCAAAAAGCATTTATTCATTTCTTATATAGGAAAGAGTTTGGGTATTACCCATATCTCTATCCCACGAACTTCGGAGAAACTTCTCATTAATTATTTTTGTTCATTCGGGACTCCTGTAATGCCGTAATGGTCCAAGCTTAAATAAATAATTTAATTAGTTACACATTTATGTAAGTTCCTATTGCATCTTACTTTTGATACTATTTAGTGTCCAGAGTATTGAAAACGATTACATTCAATCATTAACTTGTCAACACGTTTTCTTTAACTACTTCGTGTGAATTCAGTTGATAACATTCTTATGATATTTTTATATATGTATGTGAGGTACTTAAATACACATGATTAAATATACATGTATATTATACGAAAACTGCGAACAAAATCCAGACTATGTATATCCAGCATGAAGATACAAAGCAATAAGCGTACGTTTGATCGTTTGAAAGGCGAGTCCGTTTCGAGCTTATAATTTGGTGCGCCCCCGGTGCAACTTTTATCGGCACTGCCTTTTGTACTCCGGCGCTGTAATTTAGGGACCACAAGGTATTCCGGCAATTTGGGCCAGTTATTTTGATAATTCCAATATCGGTGTCATCGCACCGACGCGTTCCTCTACGTTTCTACCGACCGACCCACCACCCCCTCATCCCCGAAACGTACGTATAAATTTGTTGCCGAATCGTGGAATTCTAGGTATACATCATCGCCGTTTTGCTAACCCTATACCCAACACCCCCCCACCCCCCCAAACAACCAAGCGTGTTGAATGATATCGAATTCCTGAATATTTATTATTATTATGTGAGCTTTGTTCATGGCTCGTGGCGTATTCGAACCGTGCGCCCCTTTGTCGTAATAGTACGAATGATATTCGAGAATTCGAATGGGCACCCACCGACACTAAAATATATGTTATTAAGCCATTCCGGCTTTTTTTAAACTCGCCTTTACGTTCGTCAATAGGATAGAAGGTTAATTTAATTAGAGGCAAAGTCGCGTGCCAGTCGCGCGACTCCGACATATACATACCTGCCGTTAAATCTATTTTTTATTTTTTTTGTAATATCAAAATGCATGTTCAATTAAATTCAAAATATATTTCTGTATATATGCGAAATCTTACAATGAAGATTCGTTAGATATTTTAAATTGATCACTAAAATTTCGGTCGTTGGTAACATTGCGGCAATGAGTGCGGGTCGTTGCAGTTTTGATTGAAAAATACGTCAAATCGATACTTCTCGGTGTTGTTATTCGAATTTCAAGGGCTGTCAAACTTGGTGACTAGTAGACCGTGACTAAATCGGGCCCACGTCGAAGTACACGAGTATATTTACTAGGAAAACGTGTCGGCGCCGGCCCACACTGACGGGAAGATTCTGCTTCGCATGGCATAGGTTTCTTCAAATCGTCTGTCTGACAAATCAATCCTGATCATCGTCATGTCTTGACGGTCGTGAAGATGTGAAGGTATTTGCCCAAAAAAAAAATTAAATATGTACCTATGTACGATATATTGATTTCATCTCGCGTTCAGTACTCGTTTAATTCGTGGGACGTGAGAATGTGTAGTGTAGTCGGTAATATCGACAATGTTTACTTTTAACTGATCGATGGTAGATAAAAAGTTACTTTATTGTTTTATTTTGAATGGGGTACCTAAAAACTAATTAAGTGTGAGCGCTTTGACAGATCACCTTTCGATACTTGGAAAAAATGACAAAAGTAAATGTTGACATTTCCTTTGTCCTGTCATTATTAGGTGCTTGACATGTCGTGTATATTAAGAGTTTTGATTCCAGTTCAGGATTTATTAATAAGATTGTGTCGTTTTACTTTGACGATGATGACGTGATGTGACAAAGCTTAAGTCAAATCAATTCGAATACTTTTATTTCTCTTTAATAATATAGTCTTTCATTTTTTATATAAGGAAATAGGTTTTGAAATAATTTAAGTAGTGATATGGGTAGACATGATGAATCTGAAAGGTTTTGTTTTTAGTATAAAAAATGAGTTATACAATACTATTTAAAATATCAAATTTCGTATAAATTTTGAAATCACAAAAAATTTCAACACAAAGACATATATATATATATATATATATATACATATGTACACGAAATAGGATGGCGTAATTTTTTATGTCATGTTTTGCATTACAAGACACAAATATTGAACGATGAGTGACCAGTCGATGAAACCGGTCATTAGCTTTTACATAGGTAATCGATTTTTTATAGACAATCTAATCGACAGTCGATTAAACGAATTTCCATGAAATACAACCGACTTGCTCGTCTCTAAGATTCATATTTGACAGGCAGACTTGTCAATCGACGCGAAATAAAAACGTTTTCAAAAAATTTTAATATCATAACGCACACAATCACCATCACCGTGAAATCTTTAATCCACCACCAAATGGGTTCGAGGTGTCAAACTGTCGAGTCGAGATTGAAAAGTCGCGAATTTCAAACGCGTCGTAATCACCATAAATATATTGCTCGTCTGTTTTTTTGATGCAATGTATAAATCAATACTACCGTAATTATACACCTCATGTGGGTGAGTTGCGCGCATTCCGTTTGAAGATTTACGAGCGAGTGTTCTGTGCGAGAGTTTGACGGGTTATTAGTCGAAGACTAGGTGACTTGCCAGATTCGCTGAAAAGTCTGTGGAAAATGTCAAATTATTCTACGATGATGAGGACTGTCATCGCCGCTGGAGAAAGCGACGATTTTCCGGTAGATGATGACAAATTCATCGACGAATTTGACGACGCGTTTAAGTCACTGCGTGTGTGAGCCACTCGAGTAAGTAATTGCGTATAGGCTGATATATTTTTGGAAAATTTATTTTCAGCTGGAAAACTTGAATTTGTAGTAATATGTATTTTAAATTATTTTAATTGATAATTTAACCTCACATGAGCAGTTATATTTGAGAGTGGCAGAAGTCCAATTTTCAGTTCCAATAACACTATTTCTATTTGACTTAATTCACAAATTGTTATCACTTCTTTTAATTCGATATGTTCAGAATATTGAAAAAACGTATTACAGGTCACCAGTGTTTTTAAATATTGCTAAACGCAAAACGAAATTTTTTGCGAGATATTTCTCTAAATGAAGAAAAGTGGACTTGCCACTATCAATTATAACGGCTCATATGTTATATAATAAATACATATATATATTCCAAATATAAAGCAGTACCCATCTAAGTGGAGAAATTCCATTATGTTTGTTATAAGATGACGTACTCGTCTAATGTCGAACATCAAATTTACAACGATATATCATACCATTGATTATACCCGATTGATTTCTTCGAAGATGTCTGACATTTACACACGAAATGTAAATGGTGTTACCTCTAAACGCGTGCCCGAATCGTTTTATTTCCCAACGAAGAAATGGTAATTATATCAACTCACACACACACACACACACACACACACGTGCATTATAATTGATCAGCGCTCAATCAAAATGTGAATAATGGGAGATTAGCGCTCGTGACCGATCAATCTTCCGGTATTGAGAAAAAATTTCGCCGCGAACAAACACACCCACACGGGTAGGTATGTAGTCGGTATATTTTATTTATTTATTTTCTGGAAGGGAAGAGGAGGGGAAAGGTCCAGAAAGAGCCATCACGAAGGTCGACGAGATGGACGGATCGTTGAAGTGCGTTATAAAGCAGTTACTATCGATCGTAAACGCTAGATTAAGTCACACGTCCACGCCCACGCGACTAAGTATCCCAACCCTGCTTAGAAAAAAACTGTCGAATTTGAGCTAAGGTCCGAGAACCATAAGTCACGAGTCATCCACAGTGCGGACAGGTCGTTTTGAATACCACGAGATTTGAGTAACGGTGACGTCATGCCAGTTTCGGGCCCTCGCCCTCCTGCCTGGGGTGATTTCGCACCGTCGAAATAAGAACTATAAATGGCGCAATAAAGTTAATTGCCTTAGTTGGACACAGTTTAATACTTGACAAACTTCATTTCGACCAGCACTAAAGTGCACCCTCTTCCCATGGACGCGGAGGTGGGAAAGCGTCTGTCTAATGGAGCAGTTTTCCGACCTCCGAATCCCCATCAAATGTTGATGTTTGACAGACTAACTAAACCTATGTAGAAAGCATTCAATTGAATTGAAACTTGTAGCTTGTAATCAGACATACAAATGTTCATATACTAATTTGACAGTTCTAATAGTCCTGTTCAAGCTTTGTATCGAGACTATTTTAACCATAAATGAATGAATGATGTGTATGCAAGCATACGAGTAGGTATCCCAGCTGTTCATAATGATCGTACCTGTACGTACCTTTTCGCGATAATTGCACATCGTTGAATTCTCTTATAGTGCACGTTTAATTATGCAAGAAGAATTCACGCATACGCACACACGTCTCAACAGTTATAACAATATGATATGACGCCATCAAATAGATCATTGCTGCGACTTAATTGCTTCATAACGTCCCTGGCACTCGAGCCGCTTGATTGCCTCTTGTAATCTCGTCTGCGCGCTAGCTTATGAGCCCTACTCTAGTTTTCATATGGACAATAAAATAGACCTAAACGGACCCGTTCCCACCCCTTTTCACCCACCCAATTCTTAGAGTAAAGTGAGCCTCCCACCCCATCTCTCTCCTCGCCGATGTAAGCTTAGCGAGCTCTCGGCTCGAATGTCGTCGTGGGATTTATTCGCAATAACATCGTTTTTATGCGTTTGGCCGCATTCAACTTCGCCGGGGGTGTTAAATCTCGAGGATTAGGCTGTGGATTAGGTGTGAAATAAAGCGATAACCAGATAATATTATGTCTGGAGACATAATTAAGCTTCGTTCTATATGGACAGTATTTATTTGGCCGGTATAAATTGCACTACAAAATTGTAGATTTTATCAAAAGATCTAATAATAATTTTATTAAAATGTTAATAAAAATTCTGTTAGAAATTCACAATTTTTTTTTGTGATTACACAATTACGCTACTCTTGCGAATTATAATTTTTTCTGTAATCAAATTTAGCTCTTCTTGTTAATATTTTTGTCCGTTTAAAAATACTTGTTGGCTTCAACTAACAAGATACGCTTTTTTCCAGTATTTCCGTTGTTTGATCAATTATAAAAAAAATTATTTATGTTCAAAATAAATAATGAAATCTGCAGTCAAGCATTTCTTCTTAAATATTTTTTTAGTTTTAGATGCCAAAAATAAGTGTTGATAGTTGTTTGAGTTCCGGTTAGTTCACATTTCGGTTAACTTGATTCTAGTATACATATGTATATGTATGTAGATATTTATTTTCATTCAGAATTCTATTCAGATTTTCATTTATAGGAATCTAACATTTATGTATTATATGTATTTGTTAGGACTTTTAAGTAATATCGATTACGATAAAATTATATAGTTGATTTTTAAATGCTTTTAATACCTACTGGTCTACTGATCATTTTCTATTTTACAATTTTTTTTTGTTAGTCATTATTCTGATTATCTTATTTCAATGTTAATATATGTACAGCATAATAGGAAAATAGCTCAAAAACCTATTTACAATTCTTACAAATGTTCATAATACATTTTATACATAATATTAGCTAAATAATCATTAAAGTCGACGATCTAAAGCAGATTGTGTTTTGGTAACCTCTATCAAATACTTCTAAATTGACCTGTTATTACATGTACATATAATATATGTTTATGCATTTAGCTATTTATTACTTGGGGCAATTGCGTGATTTTCATATGATATTATGTGCATTACGCTCGTATAGAATATAGTATGGTACTAAATTATACTGAATATACCTAAGAATCAACCGGTAAGACATCACCGCAGAAAGCACACACTCACAAACACTAACACATCTCGCAATAATTATAATAAACGCAGTGGAACATTTATAATCGCGCTGTCATGGATTTAATTTGTTATTCAGGGATGTTGACCGGGTATGTTCTCACGTTCGCCGGTTGATATTAACCCGGCCCCCGTTACTACTTGCTGACATGAGATCTTTAATAAGTTGGCAATGGGTTTTGCCGTCCCTCTCCGGGCCCTCTCGGGCCCTCCAATACCACTGATTGCATTTTCTGTTCCTTTTTGCCGTTTACTTTGGACGACAACCACCTTGAAAGCATCATAGTTGTATAAACTTTCATTTGATGCTCAACATGCACCGCTGCATTTGATATCTCATGCATTCGTATTTCAAGTATAGCGTTAAAACTTGCAATAAAATCTCACATCGACTCCTCATATCGAAACTTGATCTTAATGTTATCATTCCGTTGGTTGTTTCATTTCACTTTATTGCCTAAAAGCATGCACAGCTTCAGGTGCATTCCGCTCCATGGCAAAATATGAATCATTTGCGGAAATTTCAATTAAAACCTTTATCCAAATAAAAAAAAATGTTAAAAGCATTAACAGTGTGCATTTCTGTAATTGGTAGCTGTCATCCATCAGAGCGGTCGCTCACCTGACATGCAGCTTGCATCTCCGTGTCATTGCGTTCTCAAATGCACTCCGATGCAGTTCAGGGCTGTCAAAAATATACGCAAAGCGATCGAGGCTTTGACTCATCGACGACTTAAAAAATATATATAAAATTAGAATCGATCGTTTTATATTTGTAGCACCTTTACGACCGCTCACTTCTAGAAACTGTATCGTATATCGGAAAGTTTATAGCTATAAAATGCGGCTATCAATTCGATTTTATTGAACGCATCTCAGATACATTGTAAGGTGCAACTTATTCTTGCACTCGGTCACTTTTATTACATACATTCTTGTTGCTTTTTTTTTGCATTTTGATTAACACATGTGTATTAAGATCGTAGTCGATAAAATGTGAAATTTGTTACTGTCGCAAGCTCGGCTCACCTCGACATGTGACTCATGTGAAGGTATTTTTTGGATTCGATTTTTATTCAATGGATGTATACTACTCATTCAGAGTGAATGATATTGATTTCAATCGAAAGGTGAAGGTGTGGAGTGGTTTAAAGTCGATATCCTGGGCCAATTTGGCGGGGCCATCTGTCCGCCAGACAGCCGAAATGGGTCCAGGTAGAAGACGCCTGGTCCAGAAAACCGCTCGCTAGAGTATCATTCGAGGGGCATCGTGTAATTATGTATTTATTTTAAGAGGCACACATTAAATACGAATAAAAGGCAACAATTTCAGGCCCCTTTATATCAGCCTCCCCTCTGTTCCCCCGCTCGGAATTTTCGCTATTCGATCCTCTTTTAAGAGTTTTTTTAGCCGTCCTTAGTCGGCTTAATGCGAATCATGTCTGTGTTTTGGATTATTAAGCACATTTAAGTACCAGACGCCGTTCATGTTATGGTAGCGGCATTTATAATAGTGATAATTTGAGGATTTAATGATTTGGAAAGACGATAAAAATTTATTGAGACTCATCCGAAAAATAATTAATACATTATACTATCCCGCAAATGATCTTTAGAAATTATTGTTTTGTTTTCCGTTATTAATTTTTATTATTATCAAATTCTGTATATTTATGTACATATGATAACAATAGAGTATTTTATTCCTATACGTATGTATTTAAAGAATTTGTTTATATAATTAATTATTTATTTTTAAAAAGAGCTTCAGATTCTATAATCGAGTTTGAATTGCATTGCTTGTTTGTTTTGCTTTTGAAATTGGCACTACAAAAGGGTCGTATTACAGCTTACAAACGAGTGCCAAATTTTCGATACCTTTTCGATTCGTACAAAAAATAAAATAAAATTCCCATATAATGCTATACAATTTGATACGAAGAGGTGGGTCGTTATTGCACATGTGTCATTTGGGCACACTTTAATAAATGCAGTGTGTATTCTCGTAATCGCTATAATACAATCCGTGAAAACAAAACCAAAATAAATGACCGAGCCCACATTCGGAGGCCTCCAATGATAATTTAACAGATCGTATATTACGTTTTTTTTTCATACGTATATATTATATAGATACAATTTAAAGGGGGGTATCATTCGAAATTTACTCGCAGTAAATAAAAGGCGTCGGTCGGTAGGCCTGTTCTCGGAACCGAAAGAGCGACTCCAAGCAACTTTTTTCTTTGTATTCGGATCAAACGTAATTTGGCCGTAAATCATGGATGTTTATTGGTGTGACCCCGGCTCTCATCCCTTTTCAATTAAAGCCCTTCGCGAGGATAATTGAATGGGCTCGCAAGTACAAGTCTGCGTCTGTGTATGGGGGCGGTTAACGTGCGGTCACCGCCGTTAAATTTAAATAAACTTTGTGCAACTTCACTATTTCAATTCCCGCAAGTCGTATTTTAATATTAAATAAACACTCTTCAGCCCAGAACATGTACAGAATTACCCAAAAATCATACCTACCTATGTAAATAAATTTTTCTTTCATTCGAAATTTGTCTAATGTTTCTTGTTGCCTTCTAATAATGGATAAAATAACTAATGATTAATAGATTTTTTTAATAAGATGAACATTTGATAGTTAGATTCCAATTATGTATGAAACCGCCTCAATAGTTAAGTCTGATAAAATCATAATATTGTAAAAAATATGTTTGCTTGCTTTTGTGATACATATCTACTTTATTTTGCGCATCGCTGCTTCATTATAACAAACTTTTTTAATATTTTGCATGTAGGCAGTCATGGAAAATATATCTCTTGGGTTTGAAAATCGGATAGAAGATAATGAAACGAACTTAAAAAATATTCAATGAAACTATTCAAAATGAACAAAATGAATCCATATAAATTCGACGAATTTTTGATGTTCAAATACTCTCATAATGTTCAAAAATTTTCAGTCATTTAGCATCGCATTTGACGGATAGTATTGTATGAATGTAATTACAGTAATTTTTTTCTGCACTTGACGTAATCGCGTTTAAAAGTGACCTTTGAAAATCGAGCATTACATCATATGGTAATGTGTGTAATTTGGTCATATCAAACGAAATAAATGCATCGAATCGAGTGTGTAATAGTAGCGAAAGTAAAGCATATTTATATTGAAGAAATAAAATCGCACACATTTGCTTGTCTAATTTTTATTACAATCACCCGAGGCACTTTTGAAATTACACGGTCAATAGCTTAATTCGAACGCGTACCCGATTATTTGCCGTAATAAAAATGCCACGTATGTATCATGCTAGAATTGTTTTGCACTGAGAATCTACATATGTAACTTTGCTGGCCATGCTCTGTGATGGCACATTGGCACTGAAAACTCAGACTGAGTTTTCTGCCAGAGTTAAGCTCGTAAACGTTGTGTTTTACTTTTCCTTGTTTAAAGTAGTAATCACTTATTATTATCTGCTGTAAGACGATCCAATAAAACGCCAATTGATTAGTTTTGTATGAAGAATTGATACCAATAGATACCTACTTATAATTGGCCGTCCACGTAAAGATTTGTCTGCTGATAAATCAGCAGACACGTTGATTTGTCGTAACGGTTTTGAAAATTGCTGGAAAGATTGGCTACAAATAGGTAAAGTTCATAACAAACAGTTGAGTGATTCTATACCCGGTGCGGGGTATATGGCACCGGTAGGCAGATTGTTTTTCAGCACCCCTCCCCTTTTTTTTTAAATAAATTTTATAAATGGTACATGCTAAAGAAAAGTATATTAAGAAATTATATAAACAAAATTAAATTTACAATTTTTTTTCAAAATATACATGTTGTTTGTTCAATATATGTATGTATAATTTTAATAAAAAGGAATAGAAAAAAATTGCAAAAAGGACATGTTATTGTGGAACATATTTTAAAAAATACATAAAATTAAATTAGAAGGTATCTCTCATTCCATTTTATTTTGATTTTTTAACTTTTAAAATATAATAAAATATTTACGTAATAATATACATATGTATATGTAGAACAATAAAATATTCAAAAACTATCACAAAGAATTTCAAATAAAAGTTTTTCTGGCTTTTGCTGATTCAAAATTTGTAATCAATGGAAGAATTGATTACAAATTTTAAATATTCAATATTTCGTTTAACGTCACGTTTCAGTAGTATTTTATTAAAATACAATTCCAAGTAACCGAAAAAAGTTTTATTCATGAGTCGTTGATATTTAACAGTCGGCTTTCTGCGTTCTATAATATTTTATTATAATATTTTATAGTCAATATTGTTACTTCGAGTATCAATTAAGCTGAATTTCGAAAAATTACGTTGAATATAAAATATTTCATAAGTTTAAAGAAAACCAATTTTATAATAATAAAATGAGGATGCTTCGCGATGCCCCTTGGCTACGACGCCCCTAGGCACGTGCCTAATCTGCTGCCTCTTTTAGCTGGACCTGATTCTAGTATGTTCGACGCTATCTTTCAAGGACTCGAAATATTAATAAATGCATTTGTCATAATAACTTTGTCCCACAAAAGATTCTTAGGAATGAATTAGATAGATTAATGTCAGCTGTAGCGTTTCTTGCTACAGCAAAAGTCGTAACCAGAGACCATAAAATACTTCTGCAGATTCGATTACCATTGTTATGCACTGTAAAGGAAGATACCAATATTTGATATATATATCAAAGATGGTATATTTTATATATGAATTTTTGCACACGTTGTACAAGTGTGTACATACTATACAAGTAAAGAACTGGTGTATTTGCTTAATTGAGCAGAACGATGAGAGGGCTATAAGGGCCCGTGTGAAGATAGCGCTATTTGTCCAGAGCTGCGGTCTGCTAGCCATTACACATATACCCACACTCATATAATCGTTTAGGGGGTGCAAAGGCTGTGGAAATGAGGGGGTAGGGGGGAAGGTAGTAGCAATGGCAGCAAATACAATGTCCGCACAGGGCACCCGGGGAAACCTATGTAAATTGTGGTCGGTGTTATTGTTTTAAACACAAAGATTAGGCACGAATTAACACCGCTGTATAAATATGCGGTAAATAATTCCGGAAACCGCAGCCGGCTATTATTTGGGCGCGAAATGGGGTTCTGGAGGGGGTGGGGGTCAGTGCCGAATTAGCCGGGGGTCTTATTCGGCTTTGTGTCGGCCAAATCGGCCGTTAAACGTTTCGACGCTTTCAAAGACGCGTTCCGGCACCGGCCGCAACGAGGGTCGTCGAAATTCACTCGTGTAAAATTTAATTTCATCCCCTGGATTAATTTTCCGGCGCGTCTCGTGTGTGGAGTCGGCTTTGTGTTATAGAGATGTCGCTGGGAAAATTTTCGACGTATTAGAACTGGGGCTAGATTTAGACCCGAGTATAACTGGAAGCGAGCTGATTAATCGTAGATGAGTTTGAATTTGAAGATACATATGTACATACATACATATATTTATACAAAAAATATTAAATATATTTATTTTATTCGAAAAAAACATAATGAATTTGAAATTATTTATTTCGAATAATTAAAATAATTGAAAGTTTTATTTGCATCATTCGTTTGTTTTTTCACTGCTACCGGAAAATTTTCTACTGTAATTTATTCTGTTCATTTTCGGTGTACGTTATATTATTTTTCATGATTAGGTACGTTTCCGTATCATTTCCTGATAAAAATTGATGTTTTTCTGAATGTTATGATCGTATTTGAACATGAATGTGTCCGAAAGGTGTGTATGAAAATCTGTCAGGTTGCTATTTTAATACAATATATCTATGTATGTTGATTCTTATTGATTCGAGTGTTCCTTCAGAGCTATGAGATCGTATCTCGATCGTTCGAAGAACATGTAAACTTGTTTTAAATACACAAAGTACGTAATCGATTACGTGCCGACTTACCCGTTCGCGCACGCGATTTATACGAATTTAATCTTCATAATCTGTAATAAATTTACAAGAGGCGAACGAAAAAAAAGTAACTCACCCAAACGAACGGTCGAAATTTTTGATTTATTTTTTCAAATCCATTCTTGTGTACGATATTATAATACAAATTATTATTATTATATTATACTAAAAAAGACCGAATCTAATTGAACGGTTCGCGCGTCGAACAACTGGAGTGTAAATAATTTCATTTAATATTGTTTTTTTTTCGACTGATGGTCAGATGATACAATACATAAGGTAAATTTAAAATTGGATATCTTTGATCAAATCGTTTGGATACCGTTTTGCAATAATTTGCATATAAATTTACTACAAATTATATCGGCCTTTCTACATACATACTTACATACATATGTATGTATAATATATATATATAATTGTACATTTTTAACCAAAATTTTCCCATTTTTTAATATTAAAAACTGAGAAATTCTATATAATCAATTGATTAATTTTATTTTTTTGTTTGTTTTCAGCGGACATATCTCGACTGGAAAAATCCCCGTTGCTTGCAAACGGTTACAATGCTCCACCTACACATTTGGGTCATATGGGTTTCATGCACGCACCACACGCACTTTTGTCTCCTGGAATGCCTCCACATGGCATGCCACGTCCTGATGGATCCATAATCAAAGGACAACCAAACATGCCCAACATGGAAGCGTTAGCCAGGTAAATTAGTCAAAAATTTCACTGTATTTTTTCCCAGTATGCTATTCAAGTCAGTTCACTCATTTGTCGCATTAATTTCAAGATAAAGTTAAAGCAGGTTAACGCAAGTTAGAGGCCAAACAACAGTTCAACGTTTGACTCAAAGAGGATTAGAAATTGAAAATACCTTTGAGGAAGTCGTACGAATGTCTTCGTGGAAATGTCACAAGCTTAACTTATTTTCTTTCATTGTTCTCTGCGTATTATATAATGTGCTTCATTTTGTCAACTTTGTTGTATACTACTTTTTCTATCCATCGAAATGATTTTCACCACAAAATGGTAATAGTGTAATTATTATAATGATATCCAATTAGTTTGTGGTTTGGGATATCTTTAGATTTTCCGGCATCTTATGATGAGTTTCCACGTATTCGTCGCCTCATTGTGCACTTGAGTGGTTTTAATTAATATGCAAATGCATCTGCAGTTAGGATTCCGGGAATTCGTCTGCATCTAATATGTATCTCGCGAACAACTTTTGAAGGCAAGTGGTTGTAATGAGTTTCCGTTACAATCTAAATATGTTTATGATACATAGAAGTTCGTATATTTCTGCAGTTAGTGGATGCAAATTATGCTCTGATCGATCCAAATTTAATTGGCTTATTTTAATATAAACCGTATAACCGAATCAGAGAAATCTATATTTTGTGTATTTTTTTCGTCTTATAAGTATTGTAGTAGTATTATTGGATTAACGTTGATTACAAAGATAAATATATTTATGGAGTGATGATACAAAAATATACAATTTGGCCTGTGCCAAGAAAACGTTCGCTTTTCTAACTAAGCGTACAAAGTGAATTTTATCCGCTTTTCCGCCCTCCCCTGCCTTACTTTCGTCCGGCTCTCCTACTGTGCCAGCTTTAATTTTCCCTTTTTCAAAGGAAAACGAGCCAAATTTAAATGGTTATTTACGTTTGATACACATAAAAAATGTATACATTTTTTCATACTTTTTCGCTTTGCGCTCGTGTTACAAATCTAATTTACACTCAAAAAAGGAACGGGCGGCCATTCGAGAAAATTGAGATCTAGAATTAGGAAACCTGACAGACGCGTACGGAGAAAAGGGCGCCGGGCTTTTCTTTCTCTTCTCTCTTCCATCTATATTTTATTTTGTTTTCTTTTTATTTCGCTCAAAGGAGAGACGAAAAATTATTTCTTTTCGGTCGACGACGGCGAGACGACGCAGAACAAATTATTTGCCAATTAAATCTGAACCTTTTGACTTTGACAGGTCCGGAATTTGGGAGAATTGCAGGGCTGCTTATGAAGACATTGTCAAACACCTCGAAAGGTAAGCACACTTTTTGATGAAATCTTTACAACGTTTAATTAATACATTTTTTTGCGTGAGGTCGATTCTATTAAACGCATTCGAGATGATCAAACAGAAAAGTTGATTCTTTTGATGAAATTTTATTGGAATTATTACTATAAATTGATTTTTTTTTCATAAATGTCGAAATAAAAAATATATATCGTTTTAAATAGTTCAATAGTCCAATGTATTATATGTATCTCAAGTGCAATACGTCTATACCATGACGCGAAAATTAGATGAGCTCATTCGAAAAGCGCGAAAAATAGTCCGAAAACCGGAAAATATGCATTGCAACCACCAATTGAGATTTATTAACGTTTTAAGCGCGATCGCAATAAAACAAAAAATGACAAGCGTAACAAGCCCGACCCGGAGCATAAATCAAGTCGTCGCATTGAGCCAGGGGAAAAAAGCGAAAGCGAAATACAAAAAAAAAAAAAAAACATGTACGTACGAGATTTAACAGTTAACTGAACGAAAGAGAGTGAAGATACATAAATCATCGGGGGAGGAAGGCATACGAGCACAAATCCCGATAGTAATCCGCGGCTACGATCATTCGAAACGGGATTTTTTTTTGTTTCGGATTTTTTACCCCTATCCCAATCATCGTTTTAATCCTTCAAACAAATCAAGCATTTATATGAAGGCTGTTAATGCTATAACTTAATCATATTTTTAAATTATTTGCATTGTCATTTCAATGTTCAATGTTTTTTCCATTTTGAAATGCTTTTTATTATTACAAAATTATGTTCACAATGTATCTTATATCTATTTTAATAGCTACTGACCTACTGATCATTTTCTATTTTTAAATTTTTTTTCATTTTTGTTAGTAATTAAAGTATTATATTATTCTATGCTAATGTGCAGCATAATATGTAGGAAAAAGAGCTCAAAAACCTATTTACAATTCTTATAAATGCTCATAATACATAATATAAACTAAAGACTCTCTAAAGACGACGATCTACAGCAGATTGTGTTTAGGAAATCTGTGTTTATACCTGAAGGGTATAGACATTTTGTTGTAATCACCGAGACTCTTTATTAGTATGGTTATTAGTGATTCAGTCATAGAACAACCCAATCTTAAATTAATAAGGCCAACCCTTACTTAACCTAGCCTATCCTAACCCTTAAATAATACCAAGTCTAACAATCTAATCTTAAATTAATAAAAACCAACCCTAAAAATGTAACTGGTTATGATTTCGATGAAACGTCAGTGGAAATATATTTTCACTTGAAATATTATTTCATTGTGACATATACATAAAGTACTGATTCCGCGTCATTAAATATAGAAATACAGTTTACAAATCATTCAAAATTTTGAGATTTTCAGTCGATTGTTAAAATTAAAACTGGTAATTTTGTTCCATTCGGGGATAGTTTATTTCAAATCGATACCTGATTTTTTACACGATATTGTATGTATGTATGTATGAGAGCATTTAGATTGCGAACGATTGCAATTTTCCAATTTCACGCTCGGCATTTCGCTAAATCGAAACGATGTTCCGTTCAAGGTGGAGACTTCGACCCGTACGAAAAGGGTTAAGCAAGGGGTGGTGGAGAAAAGTGGGGTGGTAATTTTCAGTCGGTGGCGTGATGATTCCTCCATTTCCGGACGGGCCGGATTGTTTCCGGGGTATCCGGGGTATCCGGGGGCCGTATTTAATCCACGGGGCTCGCGCCCGCCTAATGCCGCAATTAAAGTGTACGCGATCGTGACGTACGTAACGTGACGTTGATGCATGGGTACACGTGGCCGAGGCGGGGGGGACGGGGGACGGGGGACGGTCGAAGGGGGAGGATGGGGCTGCGCCACTGAGGGGGCGCAGCCCCCGCTTTCTGGCTGGCCACACATCGGTGTGACGGGGGCCGTTACTCACCAACACGATCCCCGACACTTTGTCTGACTTGACCCGACACACGGGAGATTTGCACGACAACAAGCGTTTTATTCATTCACGATTCAATTCGCATGCACACGTGTATGGTGTGCATGTGTACAGTCGGCTCAAGATCGGTCTGTTTCCTGGTGGTCCAAAAAATGCAAAGCCGTTTCGAAATCGCGTGAAATTCAATTATGATTCTTATTGGCGGTTGGACAAACTTGTCGCCTGTTATGTTTTTAATTTGTATTTCCATAATGTAATGCGAATTTACACTTATCTACATAGTACATTGTATATGTAAATGACCTTAAAGGAATATCATACATATGTATTATATTTACTCGTACTTAGTACTCGTACGTAGTACTCGATCATTGCAAATATAATATAATTTAATTTAATGGTTGTGTTTATTAAAGTTTTGGCCTTCGTATGTGTATGTACATATGTACATATGTATGTGCGGTTAATGTTCTCAAATGTAATAAATATTCACTATGTGAATATTATCAATTGAATATATAAATGTGTTAATGACTGAGCCTGCCTTGAATTTTTGCTAAAAGTTAGTCGTTTTTATTTTAATCCAACTATTCAGTTGCTTTTGACCGTAGACTTTTGACCTTAGAGTAAGCAAACAGATTTTTCAATGAACCTTTGAGGTTGAAATACATATGTTGTTTGCAGTATATTGTAAGATATTTATTCATTATGGATCGGCCGAATTTTCCGAAAACTTTCTATGAGATTCTGCGTATTTTTCGCAAAGTAACGGTGAAAATAATATTTATTGTAAATTAAACAAAACTCTTAAACCGTTCTATTGATTAATTTTAAAATATTAGAATACAGCTTCTTCGACCGTATGAATGACCAAATGAGTATTTTTCAAATAATTTTCAGTCTACCAACTTATAGACCATTGTGCTGTTTATTTGAATGAAAGCTTGACTTTGAGGAATATGTATACATACATATGTATGTACGTACAATGTGCTAGGCGAGAAAAGCCAGTCAATTTCAATATCTTGGGATTTGAAATATTTTCTGAATATTATTTTTCTTTTCAATTCTTTGAAAAATAGCGTCAAGCTAGCAAGTCAAGCAATCATATATTTTAAAATTAATTACAATTTTTTTGGATAAAGATATGCTAGTATGATATCTATAAATGGGAGTTTGAAACTGAATCTTTCAAATAAAATTTCATTTTTGTGTGAAGTTTTACTAAAAACTGCGTATGTGTTTACCCGTATTGAGTTAATATAAATATTATAAGGAAAACAGAATTAATTTTATAGTACGATTGAATTTTTGTGTGGAAAAACCCAAAGTTCACATTGAAAGCTATGTATGTACTACATAGTAATCGAATTGAATATATCTCTCAGACAATGTTCAAATGTAATTTCTAATCACACGCTCTAAGACCGTTTGAATAATTAAAATACGGTCGATTTCAATATTGCAGAGGGTGACAAATTGTTAGCCGCGAGCGGGACACATTAAAAAGCGGTTTATCTTCCGCGGAGGGGATCCGTTTAGGCGAGTCGTCGTGCGATTTCCGTGTAGCGAAATGGGGAATTAATTAATCCGGTGTCAAAACAAAACAAGCCAAGACCGAGAGACGCAAAGAGATGGATAGAGAGAGTGAGGGTGAGGACGAGGACGAGGACGCGACGACTGCGATGGCGAAGAGATTACACGGCGCGAATTAATGAGACTCGCCCGTGACTTATGCCCGACTAGATTTGCATATCTGTGCCCCGAAGCCGGTTCCGTAATACCCCCATTGTATTATTCTACGGACGAGGAGTGTGGCTGCGGATTTAATACGGTCGAATACATCGCACGGTCACCCTCACGTCCGTGAAAATCGGAAAATCGTACTTATTTCGACAGGACTTGGAGCGTTTAAAAAAATCACTCACACGAGAGACTTTTTTCGTATGGATTGGTTTCTGAGTAGTCCGTATACACTATTATGTGGATATATATACATAATTATATAAGACTGGTTTTTAATTTAAAGTGAAACGACACGTCATAATACTATTGACATATGTGATAGTAAGCGTGTTGGATTGTATACATATGTATGTATAATACTATGGGAAATTTAAATTAATGTGATATCGTTAAATTAAAAAAAAATCTATATAACATCCGGTCGCGTCGGATCTGCGAATCGAATACATATAATATATAGGGTTAATTACTATGTCAATCCGGTATCTGTCAAAGCGAATAATAAATAATAAATCGAAAACGAGTTCCTCGAAATGGATCAAACTATGTATTATGATTCTGTGAATTCTCCCACGGATAGTTCATTATGACTTATTATTATTTTTATTTTTTAGCAACGGTTTTTCCTTTTCATCGCATCGTTCGATACGTATTATTATCAATAATTGCATATTAGATGGAGCGTTCGCTAAACGAACGTGTCAAATAAAAAATAAAAAAATACACATGAGAGAGTCAATTTAACAACCAATGGCGCATAGTGACATAACGATAAAATTAAATTCGTACGAAGGATATTTAGGTGAACTATTGGCAAACAGTTAGATCTAGGGATGACTCGTGCGATTCGGTTTAATTAAACGTGCATATCTCTCGTTGCCGGCATCCGGCACTACGCAAATCGGCCATCAACGAGCAGGATGTAAATAAGCGAAAAATATTTAGATAAATGATCCCCCATTATGGTGCAGCGGCGTGGTGTCTTTGTGTTAATCTTTTTATCGTTGATTTTTTTTCTTTTCGTTTTCATTTACTTCCTCGGCCTCGCGGCGGTCCACCCACCCTCCCCGGGAGGGTCGGTTCATTATTCATGTTGCTCGCGAATCATTCATTTGGCTTTCGCCGACCCACCCTCCCCCGCCCACCCCTAATGTTATGCGTGTCCACGGCTCACTGCTTCGCGAATCCGTCACGTTTTCCGCAACGATTTGCGTCATTAGTCTCAATTGTACACTTGTCATGCGCGCGTACATTCAATTGTCAAGTAAGCAAGGTAGACAGACGAGACGACACACCTGGAGGGCTTGCGAGTGGATATGTCGTCGTTGTTGCGAGTAATGACGTCGCTCAAACTTGTCGGGGGTATTTGACAATGTCGAAATGGTTTTTTTATTTATTCGGTAAATTGGTGGTTACTTGTGCAAACTTTGGTAGATAAAATGTATGCTATGAAAGCTATTTATTGCAGGTGGAATTTTTTACTACGTTTATGAATAATCTGATTTTCTCCAAGTATCCAACGACTTTATAGCCGAAATTTGTACATACTTAAGCTTACACATCAAGGCTGCGAAGTCGTTATAAAAATTTCAACTCCAATTTTGCCTTCAACACCAACTCTCACTGATTTCTAATATTTCATGATGAATATTTTTAAATTTTCCGTTTCTAATAGGTGCTTCGAATAATGGGCAGTCGTGATATTTTTTGATGACTTTGGCTTCATCATTTTTTTTCATGTTTAATTGAAAGTTTGAATATTACAATAAACCAGGGCTGTAGAGTCGGATCAAAATTTACCGACTCCGAGTCCGACTGCAAAGTCCAACTCCAATTTGAATGATTTTAGTAAGATCGACTTTTCTTGCCAACGTATAAAATTGTAGTGAAAAGTAATAGTGATTTTCAAAATATTAAAAATAAAGGAATACAAAAAAAATACTAAAAGTTGACATGTATGTACATAATCCAATTTATTGAATTATTGGTAATTGAATAGGTATAAATAAAAGTAAGTACATTATTGTAATTGTGTGAATTTTACACAATCACAATTACAAGTATTGTAATTGCCCATTATTCGAAGCTGATACATACCCCTAATACTATCAATTAAAGTAAATTATAAAAGGAATCAGAATTGGTTGATTTTTTACGACTCCGACTCCGACTCCAGCTCTGTAATAAACGTCAAATAAAACTTTATTTATACACAATATTTGACCTACAATATATGTATGTATGTTTGTAAATATTATTTGGACTTTTCGACCGATCAAATATTATTATAAATCATTTTTATTTGCCCAATTTTTGTTGGACTGTGTGTACATACTTATATTCAATGATTGTTTTCATATTTTCTTAATATGAAATACTAAATTTTGAACTTTATAACAATTGTATTACGAATGTATGTATGTATGTACATTATTATATATGTAGCGGGGTTTAAATATAACCTAAAGGATAAACTATTACTGTAATAAGTATTGGATATAAAAATTCATTGGGCGTAGCTAATGGTATTACGAGCCGCATAGCGCTAATAAAGCTATAAAAATAATATTAATACTACTTTAAACACGGGTTCGCTTTGCTCGTCGTGGAATTCTGTGTGAGGCGTTCTCAATCTATATTACAGTACGCGCGCGCGCCTAGATATTGAATATTTAACTACCGGTAATGCGCAATGTCGATTGTTCGAAATTTAATCATTTATTTGTAATTTCATCGCGAGCCGCTTTGGACCGTCTCGAAAATAGTGAACAAAAAAAAATGAAATGTTTTTTCTCGGTGGTGGGTCGTAAAGAAAAAAACGACGAAGTCATCTTTGGTGTCCCTCCCCCCGTTGCGACACCTCGTTATTTTGTCATCATCTTTCATCCGGATGTCATTTTCGCGCCGTGAAAAAGAGCGGTTCGTATTCGGGATTAGCCGATTCAAAATTTAATTTCGCGCGCGTGTGCGTATGTGTGTGTGTGTGTGTGTGTGTGTGTATGATGGCGTAATGGCGTCGCCTTTATTATGGTATATATCTGTTGGCTTCTTATCTTTCAACCGGTATTATGAAATATAATGTCATTAGCGCCTCGACGCCCCCTCACAGGTCGGTGGTAGGGTCCGCTTTAAAGAGACGGAAGGGGGAGGAGCAGGAGGAGGGTGGTAGAGTTTGTCATAAAAAATATCGTATTAAGGATTCATCTAAAGCTCATTTTGATATGCTGTCGCCTCTGGATAACGCATTTATGATACGCACTTTAAATGAATGGATGTTTTCGGTTGTGACTTTTCGACCTCGTTATCTATTTTGCTAATTATTTATGCTTTGTTGTATATGTATTGTAAGCAATTATTGTATGTATGTATGTATATTTGATGCCTGAAAAACCTATGTAGTTTAAAAAGCCGATATATTGATACGAGTTTTTTTAATGGGGAATACATTACTTAATGCTGTTTTGATATGATTTTTTTTTTATCATATTTTTTAACATAATATATTTGGCAGCACAAATTTGAAACGATTTCGAAATTAATATTCATTATAGTGAAGGATTTTTTATATGTACATACCTCTATATGTATGTACATATGTATATGTGGAGTTTGGCGGAAATTGTACTATCGGAAGTTAGTGTTTGCTAGGTGTCTAGACGTCGAGTTTTTTTATGGGTATTTTAATTTTTGCGGTGGATATTTTGAAATTAATTAGAGTCTGATTGAATTTCCGAAAGTTCGATTCGAAATTTATTAGTATGTTATAGGTTGATGTTTATTTTCCTACTTTGACTGTAGAATCTTTCGGAGGGGTAGGTTTTTCTTGCATTCATGTCGGAATAGGAAGGGTGGTGGAGTAGACGAGTGCATCCCGGTTGACGTCTCGCAATAAGTCCACTGAAAACGGGATGATTAATGACCCACCCCGTCCGATACTTTATACCGGTTTGATATGAACTCGCCTTTTGTGTCCGTACGGATCGTTTTACTCCAGACATCTGGTTTCATTTCGTGTATGTATGTATGTATATACTAATCTTATTTTACATTAGGGATGTGGTCTCATGTGTGTGTGTGTGTGTGTGTATAATGTATCCAATTTTCTTATGATTTTTTAATTAGTGTTTTTGGGGATTGACAGTGTCGTGAGGAGTGTTTCGGGTGGTTCAGTTTTGGGTTTCGATGTCGTTCTGACAGGGCACGCGCAATTTGTGCCGCTCAATCAAGTGGCGGCTGGTGTCGCCGCCCTGGGGCAGCCGCTCATTTGTCATCCGGCAGCTAATTTGCTCTTTACCGAGTCATTTTGTCGGCGGCACAAAATCGTAAGATCCCGCCCATTTCACGGGACATTTGTCGGACGCCTTCCCTCCGTTCCCACCCACCTCTAATTTACTATCCAATTAATCTTGCTCTCGCTAGAGACAGAGGTGTTGAACATCCGCGCGGATGATTGTTTTCGATGGGTGCCACCTTGATTTGTTTTTAGACTCTTCGTCGTTTGTCATCGGTGACAATCTGGAAAATCTATACCGGTATACATTTTGACAATTCTGAAAGGGAGAAAATTTTTTGAATAAAAATTTATTAAGACGCACAAACATTCATAAATCATTCGTTGATGAGTAAAGTACACATTCTAACCGTGTTTACAACCACAATGGAAATCATTTCTTCGTTTTATTATATAACCAGCAGCGTGGACTAGTAGTTAGCATATATGCTTTCGAACATAGTGGTCACGGGTTTTTATAATTGAAAATGAAATATTATTCAAATTTATATTTTCCCATAATGCCATTACGGCATTATGGGAAAATATTTTTACATATATAAATTTGATATCACATTCAAATATTGGTGACAAATAGTAGATAGGATGGATTTGCCGATTTGATGAGGAACTGTTATACTTGGAATATTTTATTATATAGAAATACTTGGAATATTTTATTTTTAATCGAGGTCAACCCACGGGATCGAACGGCAACCTTTCGGCGTTTAGCATTAACGCAACTACCGAACTGTGTATGCTACTGGCTAATATAATATAATATAGTACTTTGAGGAACTCAATAAAATTATCATTTTACGCCCACGTTTCACAAAAGGTTCGAATGTGGAAAATTATCTTACACTGAGTAAAATGTGATAAATTAAGGTCTCGCATGAGATTTGGTTCACTCCTTGTCGATGACACTCTATGTAAGATAGTAGAGGGTCTGCTTTGAAGATTTTTCTTTGGCTCGAGAGCGATTCGGTCACAAATCAAAAATTTAGAATGCGAAATCAACACCCTATTTTGCATAATGCGTTTTTGTCAAGACGATCCGCATAATTCGAATCGGAGGGTGGATGACTCATCGGAGTGTCCTTTATAGTTTCAATATGCTAAACTTACATACATACATACATACATCAGTTTCCGGCTGATACCTATTTTTAGTTCCGTTTTGATTACGTTCTGGTAAATTTTAAATATATATATGGATGTGGGTATGGAGTAGTTGCTTGTCGAGGTTACGCAATTCATATAGGATTACTCCATCGCATTAGAGGCAAAGGGGGATGGTTGTGCTTTTTTTTGCATTTTATTTAGATTCGAGTGTTATGTGCGCGGAAAGGAGAATCTGCGAGGTCCATGGACCGTGCCGAATCCACTCAAAAAGTTGCTGACTGCTAAAACGGCGTTGGCTGCTTTTTTGTTAGGATATGTAAATTAAACTCGCGACCCCAGCACTTTCGACCGCACTCGCTGGAAACAGCGATCGCCAAAGATGGCATGCGAACCAACCCCTACAAAGCTTCATCTAATGTCGCACGGTATTTTTTTTTAATTTAATCTGTATGTGCACATACGAGTTTTCAAAAAGTACTCGAAACATCAAAAATGTATTGAAACCCATTCAATATCATTTTATATGTATGTACTCGTCTTTATTTAACTTCGAACTTGTAATATTTGAAAGTTTAAAGAGCGAGAATTATTCTTATTAAGATACACTAAGGGATTTATAGAGGCAGAGGTCTGTTGGACAATTTATCGTAGCGATAAACTATTTGATAGTCGGTATTTCAAGGAATTTATTTATTTAAAAAATATAAA
Source organism: Arctopsyche grandis (assembly GCF_051622035.1). Classification (NCBI taxonomy): domain Eukaryota; kingdom Metazoa; phylum Arthropoda; class Insecta; order Trichoptera; family Hydropsychidae; genus Arctopsyche; species Arctopsyche grandis. Next base: position 9,458,039 of record NC_135359.1, read on the forward strand.
CAAACACCATTAAAACGTATATAACATTAACAATTTTTGATATAACATTCAAAAAAGTTTCTAAAAATTTATAAAAACAATGAATGAAAAATAAAATAAAGAAGAAAAACATTGAATAATGGTAGATATGTATGTTCATATGCATTACTAAGGAAAATTATCAAACAATAGGAATTGAAAGCAATAAATGATTCTATAAACTATCAATGTAAGGGGGAATATATAAAAAGGAATTACAGGAAAAATTTGTAGAAAAGGGATTCATGTGAAATAATGAAGGATTACGGAAGGATCTGATTGAACATTGGAATATGATCTTGCTTAATAAATAAGCAATCAAAATACTATCAAAGAATAGACCAATCGCTTCGTATCTATCGATATTTATATATCAAATATCTCTAAAACAGAACATTGTTTGAATTTGTGGGCCTCATTAGTGCTAGTAATAAGTAAGTTGACCTTCTACATACATATGTGCATACTTAAACGATCGAGAAAAAATATTTTTTTTACAAAAAGTCTGATCAAATTGTCCTTGATATTGATTTTGATTTTGAATAGATAAAATCGTAAGCTTTTATTTATAAATGTTCATACATTTAATTTAAATACGTTAAAGTTTTAATCGAAGTGAAGTAAAATGTTTGTAATAGCTTAATGGAATTTTATAGGCGGGTTTGGTCTTTGAGAAATGTTTGAGATCACTGATACAACTACCCCAGCAACCACACTAGTATAATCCGCAGCCACCAGTGTTCTGGGTTCGCTCATATTGACACAGACATCCATCCAGACGCGAGCGCTTTAAATTCTGCATGTAAATTTATGATGCACTCGCGCAGTATGCAGCTCGGGAAATGTGTACTTGGAAATATTACTAGGGTACGTACATATGTACACGTGTAGGTTTTTAAACCACGTCGAATTAACGAAACAAACAATACCGAATTGATTGACATCGCTACGATCGCTGCTATGTTATCATTAGTCGGCGTTCTTGTTTTGCATGTTAAAATGTAAACATTTTGACAGGTTTCTCCGGTTTAATAAGCGTTCGTTCACACTAAAGCAAACACACCCGGTTCGCCGGTTGTGTTTTACTACAGATCTACAATTATTGTCACCCATCCCCTTCTCGTTTCCTAAACAAAAAATAATAAAAACAGTACTCTCACCCCCACAGTAGAGAATGACGGAAAAATAAATAAAATTGTGTGTTTGCATTTCGAATCGATTGTGTCGCGAGGTTAAATAGAGGTGCGCGCGTTCTAGTATATCTACATAATAGTTAGTCGTGTGTACGATTTATATTAATTTGAAAATGTGTTTACAATGGATGAAAATTCGGCCCGATGTGTGCAGACGTTCCCGGCTACGTTTTACGATTGATTAGTACTGGCGGTTTTCAGGAATGTAAACTCTGAAAATATAAAATGGGAACAAACATTCGACGATTACCGTTCAAATTGATAGCAGTGGCCGTCGTCCTACTATAATATTATATTAAAATATACTCATATAATTAGGATTTTATCGGTTCATAAAAAACTATTTCTACTGCATTGTTAATGTGAAAAATTATACCGTGATAATTCTTGTATTATTGGGTAAATCACTTCTTTGAAGATTTTGTTTACGAGTTTTTAATCATTGTATTTGCTTAAGATACGAAAGGCTATGTAATTTTGTATCGGATATTAATAAAAGTTGTTCAGTGACTATTTATTTCAACCAATCATGCACACTCGTCTTAACAGAATGCTCCAAAACTAGGAGTGTGGTATACAGATTAAGAATTATTAATTATGTATACAGGTATACACCCATATATTTACATTAAACACGATATATACGGTCAAACATTGTACAGAAGTATTCTAAGTATTATGCAAGGCAAATACAAATATCGATCCACAGAGACATATATGGACAAATTTGCAGCATTTCTACCAATCGGCGAAATTTGAGATGTTGAAAACTCGAAATTTTGCGAGAAAATGGGTACAGGTTGCCACTTTGTTGAAATAGTTTCGATAAAAATCAGATAAATTGGCAAAATTTGATAGGAAAAGATCGACTTGGAGTCACATATCTAAGTTTTGGCCAGTTACAACTATTGGGATTGAACCCGTGACCACTTTTTTCGAAAGCACTATATACTAACTACTAGTCTATGCACTATTAAATTTAGTGGTCAGTTCAGTACATAATTTGTTTTGGTAATTTTTTTAATTTGGTCAGTAAATACCGTCTTTTGGATTCATAAAAGAAATATGCGTCTCTGACAATATTAAGTCGTGTGAACGCTCGAGTGATTTCATTGTTGATTGTAAGAAAATATACATATAATATACATATAACATCCCGCCCCACCTTTCGTTCGCGAATTAGTCGCATATCGAATTTGTTGATATTATAATAAAAATATGCTTACCTCAATATGTACATTGTACATGTAGAATGTGTTTCTCGCAAATTCGTCGTATATACTTTGTTGATTGTACCATTTTGCCCATATTATGACGCAGTTGTATTGTATAATAATTATATTATAATGTTTAGTACTTAGGTACAATATTTTGATCATAGGTGTCGCCTTGGGACCACCTGTCATGGTACCTATGGTATAAATAAATGTATAATAAATTAGTAAAAATAAATAAAAAATTCCATTTCGAACTTCACATGTCAGATTACGAATTCACTGTCAAAATAAAGTAAGCGTTTAATTAAAGCCCTGACCATTATTATTAAATAATGAGATATCAATATACATTCAATGCAGCTCACCATTGACTGTAATTACTGATTGTGTCTGCTGACCTATTTTTATTTATTGTACATTGTTGTGTAATGCCATTTGAGATTACTGAACATAAAAACTGATCAAAGCATTTAAAATTTTTCATTCAAACAATGCATTGAATATATTTTTATTAAAACTGTTTATAATGCTAAATTAACGTGTCAAAAACCGAACTAAGATAGTGCGTAAATTATTAACATGTTTCGAAGAAATATCGCGAACAGCATTACGAATGATAATCTTCGCACGTTGAATTTAATATATACCGTGTGTTTTAATTGACGTAGGGTGACCAACCATTCTAGCGCGTTAAATAGGTACGTACGGGTGTAAAAATAATCAGATAGTCGCGTCTAAATATGATTAAATATTCAAACTGACTTTTCGACGAATTTTACACACACACACACACTCACATACATCCAAAAATACGTTTAGATTTTTTTAACGTGTATCTTTTGAAGGAGCGGCATGTGGGGATGAGCTGTCAATAGTTTGACAAATGACCCGCCTCTCTCCCCCTAACAGATATTATTATATCCTCAATGTGTTACACGTCCAGTCACAATACTTACATTTATAATTCGACACGCGGAGAGTCGCAGGCACCTGACCAAAACAAAAATGATAAATCGAAAAAAAAGACGAAACGGCGATTTTTTTTTTGTTAACCTTTATCTGACGCGCGGTGTTGTGATACAGATCGTTATCTGTCGGCGCGGTGACAGCAGTCAGTACCACTTAACACGTCTCGGACCTTTTTTCGATGACAACAACACCCTTATGACCGATTATCGAATCGATTTCTTCTCGTGTCTCGTCTCAATGCTCGAAATCGTAGATTGGGACGTTCGTAACGAGGCACAATTAAAATTTTATTCGGACGAGTTTTGGTCACCCGCACAGGCGAATCGAATCACTCGAGCGGCAACCTTTTTATTTTCTAATTAAAATCGTAGTTACCGCCGCGAGTGTGTTAAGAGAGTACGTAATGATACGCGTTTCGTACGAATCGTTCATATTTCATCGTTGCGCAATGGATGCACCGGCAATAAAAATTAAACAGGTTAAATTATATAGTTCAACGTAATAAAAGAGTGCTATCGCAGGCGCAGGGGCGGCAACGCATTTTTCTCTCCATTATGCCAGATATCGTACATATGTATATTTTTTTATTAATAAACAATCGAGGATATGCGAGAGTCGGGCGGACGCGTCGTAACTCAAAACGGTACAAGTTTTCCATTAAAATTACGCATTCAATACGCGCATCTCTTTAGACTTTATGACGCATGAAAAACAATTGTTATCGAAAACGAATGCACTTTTCGTTTACGATCGAAATGTAAGTTAGCCACGTTTATGTGTTAATAAAACGCGGTCATTCTTTAACAACGTCGAATAATTGGTTGTATATTTTTTTTTCGTTCTGTATATGTATTCAAAGATTTTAATTAACGAGAGGGACGCGTGCTGCGTTTGAATATTTTTACTGTGTGAGCTTTTTGAGGATTTACAATTTTATAACAATATAAAATTGGGTACGATTTAACGGTGCATTTAAAAAAAGAACTTTGCCCCTTAGAATGAATCATTTGCGCATTAAATAAATATATTTCTGTTAAACAAAAAAAGGCTACATTGAACAGGGTTTTATTTTTCTTATGAAAAAAAAAATATGTTTCCATCATTTAACAAATAAAATTGTGCAGTTAAAGGTGGAATCGAAATTGTAACTCGCGGGTTATTAAGATTAAATACCTTTTATACAGAGTGTGGACCAACTTGGACGGTTGCCGGTTGATTCTACATATATGCTCAGTGTTAATGCGCATTTCATTCATTTAAGGTTGCTTTATATTTTTATTTGCGAAAGTAACTTATCACATGCTTGCATTTGATATTAGAATGCTGACCTAATTTAAACAATGGATTTGCAATTTTTCAAACGATCAAGTATTTTTTTTTATTTATTCGTTAGAGGTTCTTAGTCTTATTGCTTTTTTATTTTTAAATCGCACATATATATTTTAAATGATATAATATTTAATTTTAATTCCCCTATAAAATTGGGGACTATTGTATGGTAGGTGTATAATGTACGTATTTTGTAAAAGTAAATATAAGTAGAGTCATTTCGGTGTTACGGTTCTGAAGACGATGGGGATGGTGAAGGAGAAAAAAGAGAAGCAAAAGTTGTCTTATTTATCAGAATCTCAGGTCCATCGGTGGTAATATTCGTCCCCAGAAGTCGGCCTAATGACGCAAGTCCCACTAACCCCCCCTCGGTAAAAGAACATCATTTTATGATTTCAGTACACGTCTGCAGCTTACCGTTCCCTTTTCTAACTTTGCCTCCCGTTTTCATTCTCTTAATGCTCCCAGCGCTTACAGTACTTTTATTGGAGTATTAAGTGATGTAATTTTTTCCATATTATATTATTCAAATTTAAATAACTGTCTCCTGCGGCTGCTGCTCCTCTCCCCATTTTTTTTTACTTGCCTCCTCCTTCTCTTACGCGCTTCGTGACAAAGTCGCGTCTCCTTTGCTCTTCTCGGTTTTACAAATGATCTTTCTTCGCCCCCCAAAAAGTCATCATGTTATTCAACTTTTTTTTTATATATACATATATTTTTATTCGGCTGTTTTCTCCCCCATCGCGTCCCACCTATTTTTTTCCCATCTCTAAAGCGGTACAAATTCTGCGTAATGCGTGTACGTCGGCACGAGTTAAATAGCTATTTGTCATTGGCGCCGCACTTCTTTCTCCTCCGAAGAAGACGATCCACCCCTCCCTCGTCCGCAAACTTCAGATGTGTTTTAAAATGATTTTTTTCATTTGCACCATCTGGCGAAGACGACGTTTCGAGATCGTGTATCATAACTGCACTTTTCGACCCCTAAAATGTAACGCGTGCCAAATGAACGAGATGCCATAGTTTACCGAATTTGACGTGTGCCGAGATTTGTATTGAAAATTTTGAGTTTTTTACACAAATCTGATACTTTTAAACGCACACTTATGTATTTATAATTAAGATTTTAAACTTAAATTTTAGCGGTATTTAATTTCATTATTTAATTATGCTATACGAATAATAAAATAAAAAAAAAAACAGCGTAGAGGTACAATCATCACGTGCTCATTACAAAATGAGTTCTATTGTATTGCATATGAATCTGAAAAAAATAAATTAAACGACGACCTAGTGTTTTTTTTTTATTTAATTAATTAACTCTATCTCTAGCGAACAAAGCGATAAATTTCCGCTAATGAAGTAAAATATACATTAAAAAAACGGATTTATTTATAACGCAATGCCATTTTTCTGAGTTGTGATAATTAGTTTCAATTTTTTTTTCATGTTACCGAAAAATATGTATATGCAAGAGTTCATTCGGATGACTCTTTTTCTTTTGTGGGAATGTCTACCGACCGCATTATCTCTTACTATCGAATTTTTTAATTTTATTATAATTATAATTTCGTACTGTGTAATTAATTTAATGCGTCGAGGGGTCGCCACCGGTGATGCGTCTTACGCAATTAATTAAGCACTTTCGCATCCGAATTCATAATTGAAATTAACTTGAACAATACACATTGTTAGTTTTCAATCGTACAAAGCTTTACCCCGTGTTTTAGTATAATACAATACTTATTTTTGATAAATATTGGGGGAAGTGTGGGATGACGAACCCGTTCGTCCGTTCTTTCGTTCGTCGGTAACGAGCCCTCTCGACACACGAATTTATGAACATGATTGATATCGTAACAAGTTCTTACTGACAAGTGGATCGTTTTACATAATCATTAAATCCGGACCGTGTTTTTCAATCCGTAAAACATGCATGTGACTGCTTTCGCAACGTATTTACTATCCGTTCCAAAATGCATCTATAGGGCTGCCACAAATTCCAGATCGTCTATGTATGTATGTATATTCATTCGTTAGATCAATACGACTATTTTCCGATTATCTATGATGGATTTTTCCCACAGCAATTAATACGTGACGGAGATACAATAGAACGGTTGAAAATCTGTGTGCCACATCTCAGATTTTAAGTCGGGCGTGAAACGTTTATTATCTTGCTTACGTTGAATTACTTCATCGATGAATTTTCGTTATACATAGATTGATATCGCGATATACATATGTATTTCAAGTGCAAAAAAATTCTGTTTTTAACGGTTATGTCTTAAAATGAAACGATTTATACACATGGTTTAATTTGTTCTGCGGCTTATGAAATTTCATGCCAGTTTTAAATAAGAATATTTTTATCAATACAAGTTATATATAGACTGTGTGTACATAATTTGATTGTTTTTCAAAGGCGACATTATACGATTGCATTTCGCTTCAGAGTTTTCGCTCCGAAGCTTTCTCACTTCCGTGGAAAGTTTAAGCTTAGTAGCAAGAGCTTTTGCAAAGCCAACTTTCAGTTATTTCTATGTATAATACATGTACATACATAAACGTGCATAGGAACGCTTTCGGACGTCTCTTTTCTACCCCCGGTAAGTCAGAAGTTGCGAAAACGAGAGCCGAATCTCGCTCGCATTGTTCCCAACCCGGGCGTATCCTTAAATCATCGCGCAATAAAGCCGAGGAATTTTCTTATATGTGCGGTTACCATGTGAAATAAAGTTTCAAATTTCATTCAAGATTTAATTTTGGCGTTTCTGAGGGGTCGCCCACCACCCATTCTTGCCGTTCTCGTTCACGGATGTGTGTATGTGTGTGTATTATTATTACCGAGCGCCGACTCTTATTAGAAAACGTACGCTACTACATACTTTTACAATGCGGTGGTTTCCTTTGGTCTCGGACTTTAATTTTGCATTGTCTGCCCTCTCTCACTCTCCTCGTTCGCCTGTGGCTGTAAGTATGGTAGTTGGGTAGTTCGGTACCCACACATCTACTACTGCTTTAACTGTAATGTATGTTGTTATGTGCACTTTGGCGAGTTCGGAACATAGAACGCTTACGGCTTCGAAGAAGCTACTGGGATTCGACTTTGATAACTTTTCAGACGTATTATACAATAATTTATTGATTAAATCTACATACATACATTGTCCCTAAGGTATACATACGTATATTGATGGGATGTTTCGTTCCATTTTACGTATATCATTTTTCAAAGGGATGGGTTTTTAAATGTCATTCTACATGGATGTAGTCTATAATTGCATCAACGAATTAATTCGTATGTGCAGTTTTAAGTACAATTCGTCGTGACGTGTACGCTCAGTTCATTTTAGATTTGTATTTCAATTCGTGTTGATTTCAAAGGGTGTTTTCGAATCCAATTATACACAATATATTTAACGGCTGTATAAAATCAATTTGATACTTATAATACATGTTTGTATTTATATACGTATGTACATGCATAGTTGAGGGAAATTTGTGCGTTTCGGCTTTTTAATCTACATGTCTAAATGGCGGCTTTTCTCGACGGTTATGGCTTCGTAACAAAGACGAAAAAATACTTTGGAGCGATATAGCTGTCACTGGGGAAGATGGATCTGGTGTTTTCGGCGTGAAAAGGAACTCCAACTGGCTTATGGGTTTCGGAAATATATTGACAGTAGATTTGAGGGGTCGGCGCCTCCGTGAACGACCGGCCCTCTTTATATTTTTATATATTTTTTTCCATTCTTTCTCCGACCCCAACTGATATTTTTATTCGATTAGCAACCCCCCAAGGTATTTTTATACATTTTTTGATGCTTCCTTTGCTAGCGCAATGGTCGTATTATTTCGTCAATGTCCGCAATCTGACTTACAGGACAATTTTACGAGTCGAGATATGAAATAAATAATCCAACTTGGCAATTGAATAGAAAAATTATTTACAATAGTAAATTGCATTGTTCTTTTATAAATGTAGATGATTAGATTTCAAGTAAAAGTTATTGGATTTGGGTGGTCAATCTGATTGAAATCATATTACATATGTATGTATATTCCGAAACATAGGAAACAATGTGTATACACATCGTGCTTACTAGTTATCAAATTCAATCACTGGCTTTCAACAGTGGAACCTTTCAATCCCAATGGATATGGGGTTGTCGAGGGTGGTTCAGCACGGTGAAAACCCCACCGATTTTCCACCTTCAAAGACCTTTCAAGTGGCTTCATCCAACCCACCCAAAATCCACCCCCCTCTTTTAACCCCCAGCTACTGACAGCTACCACTCCTGGATTCAAATTCAGACGAGGGGGCGGTGGGGGTGACGGTTAATCCCGTCAAAATATTATGCTGCACTTGTGCAAGCGTAACTGCAACAGACACTGCATCAAAATTCCGTTCAAATATATTGCATGCGACTTAATCTAAGATTGTATCGAGCGACGTACATATGTACATATATAATATATGATAATTTAATTTAATTTTAATTAAATTTTTATTTAAAGTATTTAACTTTTTTCAACACTTTCAAACTTCCGTTGCATTATTAATTATGCTTTGTCGTATACAAAAAAACTTTAAAAAGGAACGTTCGCCGTGATGAATTATGATGCTCGTGATAAATCAAAGGAAAGACAAATTGTTTCCTCACCATTTCGAATCCGGCGAAGACAAGATACTTACCGCGATAGGGTCTATTGATAATTTGAAAGGAATAAAAGAAGCAAAAGAAACTGTTATATTCCTACCGTGAGAGGGCGAAACACCAAACAAGTTGCCAAACAGCGGGATATCTTTCATTGACTATGTTATAATGTGTGTGTGTGTATGCATCACACAAAAGCCGTTTCAATTTACATTGATTGATATAACGTGTTCCTTTGACTGTAAGCTATACGGCTACCACGAAAGTGAAGCGTATTGTTAAATGACGGAACCAGTATAACGCTCTTATGATAAGTTACACATGTATGTAGGTATGTATATTTAGATCAAACTTCATAATATCTGTACCATTTGAAACTAAGGCTAATCGATTATTTTTATCATACATATATTTTACATATGTACGTAGTATAGATCTAATGACTTGTATCGAATGAATGGCCGGAAAGCAACCATGTCGAGCTTCGCGATCGCGCTGTATATAAAAAGTGCTTGTCAAACTGTTTCGATGCGGGTTCCTCTCGCATCAAAAATCTGTTATTTTTTATTCGGTCGACTCCACGCTGAGCTTACTACCGAATTTACAAGGCAACAATGGCCTCCCGCGATCGAAACATAGAAACGAAAAACGCACGTCGATTGTTATAGTATTATTGTCGATTCGGTAGTTGTGTAGCGAAACGCGCGTTTGATTAATGACCGCGAACGGTGCAAAGTGATCCCATTGAGGCCTAAGTGGGTTCTGAGTCCGTCATTGTGCACGAGATTATTATTATATTAAAGAAATGCGAGCGAGATGATCAGAAATGGAAAAGTTCGAACGATTTGATTGATGCACTCTTCGGAGAGGCAATCTGTTTCGATAAATGAATGGCTCTCATCGGGACGGTAGGCTGTAATGATTGCCGATCTCATTGTATTATTTCAATTTGGATCTATTAATCAGGATGTGTTCTAAATTAGTCACATGTATAAGTAGACTTCGAACGGATATTAATTTTTCCAGTATTCTTAAATCATATTATGAACACAAAATAGTTTGACTCATAGTATTTTATCAAATATTGTATCATGTTCCTGATCAAATTCGTTTCTGGCATTGATTTGTCATTAATAATTGGAAATAATGATGTTTTTTAATCAATTTTTTATAGACCATACAAATTAAGAGAAAGCTTTTGGAAATCCATGTAGTGTTACTTTTGTGGAAGGAGAAAAGTGTATCTCATATTGTATAGTGACGAATTCAAATTTTTTTGGATTGTGTTATTCATATTTTTTAAATAAAAATATGTAAAAAATCATTATCATAATGCAAAGTCATTGATTAAATACTGTCGTTGAATTTTTTAGTACCTCTTTTCTCCGTCAATATTACCCGTAATATAAATTCATAGTTTGCAAAGCCGAAACGCGGTGGTGAAAATCGTTTGACACGTAAAGGGGTAAAAGCGAAAGAATATTATTATTCATTCGGAGTTGTCTAAATGTAAATTGGCACAGCAACTACCTGGTCTCTGACTGAATATAGCCGCATAATGAAAATAAATTTCAACTATGAAATGCAAATTTGTGCACCCGGCCAAAGATCGACGCCAAAGGAGCTTACGGTTCGAGGCGTTTACACCCTACTCATTATGTGGGATATATTGAGTTTTCCGAAAAAAATAAAAAATAAAATGAACGGAAAAATATTCGCAAAATGTGTCGAGAATCGCCAGGATATATTCGTCTGCGCGATAATGTGCAATTTCCTGTGGCTTATGATTTGTGTGAATTTTCCTACGATTTTCCCAACTTTGATATATGTTGAAGTCTTAATTTCGACTCCCGCGCCGCACTCAAGCTTCCCTCGCCTTAAAAATAAATTATATCAGACATCATAATCAAGTTGTCAGTGGCTGCTGCATTTGAATATAAATTATTTTCGCAAAGGCAAAGGTTACATACATTCCTTTAACCGCAAACCGTTTTCTTAACCCTTCCCCTATGCTTTTAAGTCGAAAGGGGAAAAAGACGCTCGCTCTAAATGGTTAAATCGCTTTCCGGCCTGTAAAAGCTCGCGAAAAGCGCATCAAACGCCGTTGCACAAAAGCTTCAAATTACCGAATGAAATTCAATATTCTCATATTGCCATTTTCAAATAAAATTACGCGTATGAATTTATATTAGTAAAAAAATATACTTTAACGTTCGTTCGATGAAGTTCACTGCAATGTTACATCGATTTAAGTGCACTTTTCAAATATTTCTCCTTAGTGGGGATTCCAATATGTCTTTTTGAGTCGACGGGTGGCGCTAAAAGCATTTAGTCGTTAAAAATTACCGAGTCGCAATCATAACGGGATTTATGCCAGGGAGGGAGTCCTCCTCCTGGTTGTTTGCAAGTCCTCCTTCCATTCGGAGGGCTGCCGGTATTACACGGTGAACATCTGCTCCCCACATTCGTACGATATTTCTTCATTTTGCGTTGAACTTTTTGAAGAAATTTATTCTATTCGTTCTACGATTTATTTTCATTATCATTATTATGCGTGAATCTTCTCAGTGCTTTTTGCTACGATAAGGGTGAACGCTATCAATTTATAAATTCTTTGTATTTTACACATCATTAAAGATTGTAGTATGAGTTTTGCAAATAATGTAAGTTGCACATAATATAATTCAAATATTTCCTTTGTTACAGAATGCGAGACGAAAGAGGTGATATGGACAGAGCCTTGGCTTTAGACAACAAAACGAGAGAAGGATCACAAAACGGTAATTATCAAATTCAAAATGAATCTAGGTATATATGTATGTTACAGTTGAAGTGATTTTTCAGTATTAATTTTTATAATCCAACTGGCGTTTTAGGGTATTAATATTCGAATACAATTCGACCAGTAAATTATAACTCTACAAGCGAAAATACACTTTCAACAATGGGCGCCAATTGTATTATATGTAACAGTTGAATTATGACAGCTCTGATGTTTTTACGAATGATTTGGAATTCAATAATGCGTTATTACGAATTATGGTAATGAGTATCGTATTACGATAGCTCTAAGAATTTTTTCAAAACCAAAAATGTGACTTTCCAACTCAATTTACTAGTCGAGTGAAGTTTTCACGAAAACTTAATGTCTCCATCTAACCTGGTACCAATTTATTGTTGAGGTGTATTTTCAGTTGTAATATATTTTGACCAGTTGGAATGTTATTCGCCATACGAATCAACTTACGTCGGTTAGACGGAATATATTCCAACTAGTCAAAATATATTACAACTGAAAATAAATTTCAACTATAATGTTAGTTAGTACCAGGTTAGATGGAATATATTCCAACTAGTCAAAATTTATTAATACTGGAAGATACACTTCAACTGTAACATAATATATGTATAATATATACCTGTAAAATGTCCAAATGGTTGAAATGTAACCATAGATTGCACACAAAAACTATTTCAATATCAAAATTTTAAAGCTCAACATATGGTTTTTCATTGATGCATAGATATTATATGTACATACATATGTATGTGTATATTCAATATGGCAGATTTAGTTTAAATTGAATATGGACGTTTACAGATGAATTGTTTCACATTTTACTGTCTCGGTTGATTTATCAGTAGTTGTATACTATTTGTTACCCGACAAAATAAATGGAATACATTCAATTTCGATTAATGTAGTAATTATTGACTTTGATATTTGTCTTCTAATACTATTGTAAATGTTTTGTATAATATCTGGGATGTCCCAAACAGGGACCAGCGGATACTACAGACCTCCACTACTTCCAATCATGACAGACAACTGTAGCATCCGCAGGACCCACCACTCCTCAGGTACTTGCTGATGATACTTATGTAAATACATACATACATTGACGTAATCGAAACGGGTAATTTTACCCCCGTATCGCATTCAGAATGTATCCCATTATTCTTTCGGGATTTTATCCTCCTCGTCGATGAATATATTATTATTCGAGAGAGGATTCATACGTCCAATTAGTTAATTAACAAACAAAAAAAATGTACATATACATGAACAAACGCAAAACAGGCCGGCAGTGGTGTTTTCCTTCGGGCAGAGTAAATTGTGGCGGCTTTAATTAACACGAGGGACCTCAGAGCTTCATCTTTAATTTGCAACAATGCCCAGTCTCTTTTTTGATTGATTGCAGCCGCATCAATTATTCATAATCTGTGTGTATGTGTGTAATGGTATATGTTGTGATTATATGAATTTTAACAATTGTTTTATTTTTGCCGGTGAATGGCTTCGCGATGCCTTTTTTACAACAAAATTTGAATGAACTTTAACATGCATTTTTTTTAATCACCCTGTTAAAAAGTTGTGATACTACATATATATGTAGATAGAAGTTATTATTATTTTTTTTTTACTTTACCAAGCTTTTACTTAATATTTTTAGTTTATATTATGTATATACATGTAAATTTTTCACATATGAAATATGATAGAACTTACAATTGATATATGGAACAAATTGTAGGAAAAAAAAACAGTTCATAGATGAATAACAAAATAATACATTTTTATGGTTTTCATATTTTAAACTACATGCAAGTAACTAAAACCACAAGCATCGCCTGGAATGGATTGAATTAGTTTAATTAAATGAGAGACTGGGTCTAATCTCAATTCCTATCCCTATGACGACGATCAAAGTTAATGTGTTGTATGTTTCAGGTTCGTCCAACGGGCACAGTCCGGTTCTGAACTTGTCCAAGTCTGGCGGGGGTGGAGGTGGTGGCATGGGGGCGCCAGGCGGGGGCTCCGGGGGCGGAGGCGGCCGTTCGCCCCCCCTCAGCGACGGGGGCTCCCCTTCGCCCCCTTCTGCCCACTCAGCCCGCGACCCCGACGAGCGCGACAACCTCACCGACGACAATGCCAGCGACGTCGACGACCACGACGACAAAGACGACCACGACACGCCCTACAACGGTTAGCAACACACCATAACCATATTTTACCATTGCACAGTGTACGGACACTGATCGTGTTTGTGTCGGTTTGAATCCGTACACGAGCGCATCTTGCGTTTGAGTTTCCGCAGAGCGGGTGTGTATGTATGTATGTGGAGTATTCGTAAGGTCTTTTGTAAAATTGGTGCATGCGGAACATCATGTACCGGCGATGCACCGAGAGACCTCTGGAATGGAGTCACGTCTACCATCATCCATGTCAAATTATACCGTAACGCCATTTTATCTAGGGTGAAATTGCAACGATTTCATTTGGGCGAGCCGACAACCTATGTACTTTGCCAGGCGTTCTAAAACAGCACATTTTTCTTGACTCCTTTCGATCTTTTCACTTCTTTCTGGTTTGATTTTAATGAACAACGTTGGTAATACAACAATTTATTAGAATTCTTATGAGAATATAGATATTTTATATTGGAATTCGGTCATACAATTTCATATTATCTTGTCAGATGTCTAGTTACTTATGGAGCTAGTTATAGTTTTCATAAAAATGAAAGGCTTTACAGGTTACTTTAGTATGAGTCTACTTTTCTTCATTTCGAGAAAAATTTTGTCAAACATTAAATATGGTAATATTTAAAGACATTGGTGGTCTGTAATACGTCTATTCTGATTTCCCGAGATTCTGGCTATATTGAATTAAAATAAATGATAACAATTTGTCAAATCAGTCAAACAGGAATAGTAATTTTGGAACTGAAAATTGAACTTCCGCCACTTGCAAATATAACGGCTCATATGACTGAAACTTCGGTCGTGCTTTTCCACCATAAACGTGTGTAAATGCACTTATTTTTATTATTCCAAGCGAATTTTTGTCTTCCTATATTTCTCTAAATCCTATATTCACTTCTTATCTCTTACATTTATCTTTTGACCTTTGATCTTATCTCTTATCTGACCTTAACTCTTCCTATATTTACACCAGATTTTATAATAAAAAAAGTTTCACATTGATCGAATCTTTCTTCTTCAAACGCATCACAACGATGTTGGTGTCGGAATAGAATTATTCAATGCTTCTTTCATTAGAATCGGGGATTAGTTATTTTAAGTTTTGTTATTGTTTGATAAATTTTTAAGATGTTTTTCCTGTTATTCGAATTTGTCTGACCACAGTTTGAGTGTCTCTGGTAGTATGTGATTAAATCGATATCGATTACAGGGTCGCAAGTGTTTTTGTTCGGACGCGGCACGTCCTCCTATAATAGTCTTAATATTCATAATAATCCATCGCGCACTCACTAATAGCTATGTAATATATGAAGCGATTTTAAACGTAAACGATCTCAAATTGCGATACGCTATCAATATCAAAAGAATTGCAAGTTGAAATGTGTGAAAAAGTCGGCGGATCTATTCGCGATTAATTCGAATCGCATTCATGCCAACAGCAATTATCTCCGAATATTTATTACATTGTATGGTTGTATATGTATAGATGTGCGGCTTAAGGCGTAGCAATAACAATTCAGAACGGAAGCATTGTTTGTAATAGGTATTTTATGAATTTGATAGTCTCATTTTTTTGGAGTTTGTCGGTTAATCGTCAAACAATATTAATCGCGAATTTCACGCGCTGTACCGTTGCTGTTGTAACGGATATTCGCCGTTGGCAGTAATCAAACATTTCTGATGTCAAGAAGTATAGTGATTAATGCGTGGAAAACCGGGCCATTACACGGCGACCACGCCCCATCGCCCGACGGGTCATTTGCATACGAAATTTTCACTGGGAAATGAGAGCATTTTCTAATGGTTTTCCGTGTGACCGCGCACCGCCAATTCGACGTAAACATTTTCGAATGTGAAACGATTGTGTTTTTTTTCTCCTTGTTTTTTAATATTTCAACAGAGCAAGCAATAACCGCATATACATACACTACACAGGTATGCATGTAGTTACAATAAATCAAACACAATGTTTATGATAATTACACGGTTTTTTTTTGAGAACGACGAAAAACGCTCAATTTACATTGAGAATGAAATGTATCGGTGTATAGTGTATGGGCGATGCGTAAATATTCTCCGTTGATTTTTGATTAAATTTTGCTTAATAATCAACTATGTATATACCTACATATGTATGCATGTACAATGTACACATGGAACTTTCAATAAATCAAATAAAATTTTCCAACATTTTAACTATGCATAATTCTATAATCAGTATTGAATGCTTATGAATTTACCAACGCCCGGTTTAAGATCTTAAATAAAGTGCAAGTACAAAATCAGCAATGTTTCATAACAATTTAGTTTGAATATATTTTACAATTTTGCCATAGTGACATTGTGGAGTATTTGTCAGTCACCGTGGCTAATCAAAAAAGATACAATAATAAGAATGAAAATAAATATGTTATATACAAAATACGCATAAATATGGAACAAATACAAAAATAGAATACGCTTACGATCACTAATTAAACAATTTCTCAACCCGATCGGTATATTTAATGTAGATTAAAAAAAATCAAAGTCAACAGAAATATGATTGAGGAACTTGATGCTCTTTGTCATCAAATAATAATAATAATAGATAGGATAATATATCCGTATTTTTACTTTTAATTAAATTTAAAATTGTATATATTTTTTATTATTTCAATTTATAATTTTTCAATTTTTTAATTTTTAATTCTTAATTTTTCAATATTTAATTTTTAATTTTCTATTTTTATGTTCAATTTTTTTGAAGTTTTATTCTTATTGGTTTTTTTTTATAATTATTATTTTATTTTTTCTTATGTGTTTATATCTTTTATATATTTACTAGCCACAGTGTCATATTGGGGTGACCTGTGAAAACACTGTGGTATACTTGTATATTAAAAATAAATACATAAATAAATTGGTACGTGTCACAAAGGATATAGTAATCTGAAATAGATAGAAATTAAGATTTTTTTCATAAAAACGAAAGTGCCGACAAATTCCAATAAAATGTTTAGATAATGTCAAAAAAGCTCAAGAAAGGAAACAAATTAGAATTAATGAATTATCAATTATTCTAATTAATAAATTAATTATTCGTAAGTACAGCTTATTTAATATAATAGGAATATGAGCCAAGAATCTTATACAGGTTAGTAGTGAAGAAATCTGTCAAAAATACCTCTTCGGGGTAGTTTTTATATGTGGAAATAAGCATTGGATCCTTTTTTGAAAAAGTGTCAATTAGAATCTTGTTAGCTGGGTATATTGGGTTAACTCAACTCAACTGATAAGGTATCTCTGAACCAGCCAAAATTAATCAAGGAAAAGGAAATTTAATCAAGGAAAAGAAGAAAGACTGAGAATGAGCTCAAGGGAGAGTGATGATAAACTATTATATCATATTTTATCGATTAAAATGAAGTTGGTATAGTTAATAAGTAGTTTGTAGCAAAATCTTCCCACTCTAGATAGCTAATCGTTTGCATTTACGCTACGTCATTTGTATCCTTCTGGTGTCGCGTCTTCAAGTGCCGTCAAATTGTCAACTCATTTAGTCAAAGATAAGCTTATGCACACGATGACAATCACAATCAATTTGTGATACGTTTTGCACGCCAGTATGTATGTAATACGTACATCACAGAGTCGGCTTCATGCGCATAATGAACACATCACTCACACGTCAATTTCATATCAACCTTTTGCATTCTGCGCTTCGAAGTGGGGACCAATATCCTCTCCGTGTGCGGTTAAGTATGGGACGTTAAAAGCCGCATTAAAACGCCCGTCTTTTGCCATACATTAATCAATAAAGCTCATAAGGCGGACGAAGGTATGCACACACGCATAAGTACATACATATACGAAAACAATAAATAATTTATTAATATTTTTAGCGCGAATCGTATGCGAACGCGTGTTAGTCGGATATTACTTTCGTAATATATGGCGGAGCGGGTCGCGCGAGAAATGATTCTTATGTAAGACGCGCGCGCGTATCGTAACAGTATTAATCTTCCAATGGATTTCGACAATATATCATGTTGTTTATGGTGGTAAAATGATACGCAGCGTATGGTTACATTCATCGGTGGCGGAAATTAAACCTTAACTTAACTCTTAGCGGCGACATTTTAACGTGAAATACGCACAAACGTTACACACCTCACCTATCCGCTTACTCTATTATAATATAATGATATGTATACGTCAAGTAATGAAATTTGATCGACATTAAAAAAAAAACTGTTTATTAATATAATATACAATACCATACATTCACAGCGGATCGAAAATTTGATTAAGTGTGAGGTGGCTGAACGTGTCTGTGGCTTGGTAATATGTAATATATTGTGTAGGTATTTATAGGCATAAAATATTTTGAATTTAATATATGTATGTACGTTTTAAATTGTACACATATAATAATAGCTAAAGGGTTGGGTTTGACTCTGGAATGTTAAGGATGATATAATTAAGGGTTTGAAAATTTTGCACAAAGTATTAGAAAATATTTCTATTATTTTTATTTTCATAACACCTACATAGATAAATAATTATTTTTATTAAAAGCTTTAAAGAAAATTTGTTTATGATTATTATATGATCTATGTTTAGGTATAGAAGCAAGTGAATTACTTTTTTGTTATACATACATACATATAACCAACTTTGAAATATATTAGTACAAAAGCTCTCATTAAGATAGTTTGGAGAATCTAAAGAGAGTTTATACTTTACCGGATACGGTATCATTATATCGTAATAGTCATTAATAATTCAAGTTTGATCGACTTAAATAGATGGTTCTTAATCTTCCGTCCATCACAATGAAGTACAAGTATAATACATTAAGTTAGATTAATTATCATAGTACCTATCCGACGTTTTGCTTATATTACATTTACGTAATATATTATATTCACACTAGTTTTAAGGTCATCCAGAAGAATTGGATTATTACTATATATTTGTATTTATGTATGTATGTATGTACATACGTACGGGCGATATTCAATTATCCAATATCGAAAAGTCGTGTAGTCAGTTACATACGCGGTGGATAGAGAGCGAATGCGAAGCGATGCGAGCGAATGAAAGAATATGAAGGGGGCGAAAAAAAGGAATTCTCAACATTAATTTCGTCGAGACGATTAAAAAGGGATTCGTGAGTAATTAATTCGCCGGCGATGGATATTATTCGTACTCGGGTTTTGCGTGGAAGTTGTACTTTTTGATGTACGAGCGTCGGGTTCTGTTTGCGCACCGACCCTAACGACCCAACCCACTTCGATACTTGTGCATGTATGTATGTGTATGAGTGTGTATAAGAACTCGTGACCAATCTATATTGCACACGCTACAATTATCTGAAAACGTTTGTGTTGCACTCGAATCGCAGTCGATGATTGTTACTGTCAAACGTGGAGGCTGAAAATAGTGTGACGTTTCCACGGATATAAAAAAATGTATCGTGCAAGGTTCGATTTCAATGGGACATGTAAAGATAAGGGATGAGTGTTTTTCAATTATTAAAAATGATATAATATTCAATTAATTCGTTGGGAACTTTAACGAGGCTCGAGTTCAAACCCGTTCATTTGGTGTGCTTTCGTTTACGTATGTATGTATGTATGTGTACTTGTGTACGTGTATGAATGATGAGTTTATATGAATTTGCATTAATTATAATGGCGCATTAATAATTGTGGTTGACTATATCAATTAATTTTGTACACATTGTATTGAAATGTTTTTCTATTAATAATATCAAATTTTAAATGAAAAAAACCTGCTACGTGGTTATAGTTGATACTTAAAAGTGTTCAATTTGATTAAATTGGCGCACTTCGTATTGTAGTTTTATTAATTTTGATAAATAAATCATCATCATTCACAGCCATTCGCCATCCACTGCTGGATGAAGGTATCTCCATCACGCTTCTATTCGTCTTTGTTTTGGGCAAATCCCATCCATCTCATTTCACACATTTTTCTAATTTCATCTAGTCTTCTTTGCATTCTTTACATTCTTTCGAGTACCATTCGAACACTTCTTTCGTCCATCTATCGTATAATGTTGTATACATATATCTTGTTAACTGACATTTTACTTGTTTCTGTATACATATGTACATACTCGTATATCAAGGTGAAATTTTGGATCTTAGGTAATATTTTAGGTAATCTTTCAATCTAATCGAAATTATTTTAAATAAATTAAATTACCCACATAAATAAAAATATATAAATTATACATCCATCCAAACAGCTCGTTCGAACAATTAGCGTAGAGTTTCCTCTCTGAATGCAAAGGTTTTTACAAGCCTCTTCTATACTACACTTCGCTAACGATTCAGTATTTTTTCCTACAAACTTCCGATCATTTCGTTATTAACAATAAGATCGTATGAAATATAACGATATTTCCAAACAAACGTTTTACTTCTATACGAATTAAAACTTTTAACTTTATCCGTCTTACGCAAATTTTACACATTAAATCAACTGAATCATACAAAGTCTCTTAAACAATGTATTATTTTTAAATACATAAAAATGCGTTCTACAGTTTTGTTTGTTTAGTATATTATTATCAATATAATAATGTTGGTAGATCTCAAGTAGTAATTATGTTATGTAATATTATACTTTAATTATATTGAAAATAATACAGAATGACCTAATCTTCATTTCATTTACTAGTTTCCCGTGTGACACTAGAAAATGCTTTTCGATTTATAATATATGTATGTAATAATAATTGTATAAAATTAATTGAGAATTATTTTAATTGTAACACTTAAACTGTCCCATTGTTTCGTTTCGACTGCCAAAAATGGTAATCCATTTCATATATAAATTAAACAAACAAACAATCGCCGGACAATTTCCATTACATTTGCCGCAATTTCTCATCCATTGGCGTGTGCGATTCGTTATCGTTGTTACTTTTTTTTTGTTATTATAAATTGTACTTATATATACGTATATATTTTTAAGTATTATTTATTATTTTTATTTATTGTATATTATTATAATGGCTCCCAACCGAGAGCAATAAATAACGTGTGCGGGTTGTTAGCGCCGCGCATCGGCCGCGATGAAAACATCGCTTCATAATGCGTTCACCACGCAATATTCGTGTAATCGCGAAAATTATACGCAAACACACCTATGGGTTTTGTTAGCGCTCGGAGTCTCGTAAATCTCGCCGGTTTTCATTAGGGCAGACGCGAAAATCGAATGACAACACACTGCTAATTGGATCACTCGGCAATTACCTAGATTTGTTGATTTTGTGCCGACTAACTCGTCGATTTTACACGTATGTACATGTTTTTGATGTATTTTTTTGATTTCGTTTTAGATTTGAGTGATGGTGAACGTGACCTAGGTGTTGGGTCTCCGTCACCTTCTCAAGCCCTCAACTATTCCGCGCTGGGAGTTGGTGGTGTAGCTCCTGGAGTTGGCGTCACACCTGATGCTGGAGTATGTTCCACGGAGACGCTTTTGCGTAATATTCAAGGGCTGCTCAAGGTAGCTGCAGACAATGCGCGCCAGCAGGAGAGGCAAATCAGCTACGAAAAAGGTTGGTCCAATACATATACATATTTTAATGAAAAATTCTTCTACTGGGTCTCTTCATCTCGCTACATAGATTTTTTGATAAATCGGTCATTGTGATTAGTTCTTAATATTTGGTATAAAATTACTATTTATATGCAATTCTAGGCAAACGTAATCAAACACTTAAAATTTCAAGTTTTTTTTTTATCATTTTACCGTAACTCTTTACTTTGAAGTCTATTTATTCATTGCAAAAATATAGTTAAGTTTGTATGTTGGTTGGTATTAAAATGTGAGTATTGCATGGTTATATGACCCAATATACCAGCTAGGGCATCCAATCTTTATAAAACATAAAACAACATTATCGGTCAGTTGTGTTTCAATCATTGGTCGGTCATCCGCTCTAAAATGATGTTTTTTATACGGATTTTTGAGGATCAGTTGTGTTTCAATAAATGGTCTGAACACGTGTTCTGAACGCATGCACTCTTCGTCAACTTCAACATTATTGAGCTAACGAAAATATATTTTTTATTTTTCATTTTCATAAAAAATATTATGAATTATTTTGTGCCGAGCAAATATTGTAGCATATATGTATTGAACAATACGGAAAACAAATTCAATTAAAAATGATGTCAAAACTTGATTAAACAGCATGTGTTTCATGTTGCAGCGATTTTTTAAAGTTAAAAACTGTATTTTAAAGTAATTGATTGATGTAGATTCCCTCGTTTCATTTGAAGAGAAAGAATTTGAATTGATTCACGATTTGACGAAAACGCTAGACTCTGTTTATTTATATATTAATTATAATAATAATAATTAAATTCAGTACTATATAATAAAAATAACAAATATAATAATATCTGAATACACAAATACAATTTCCAGCACCGCAATCCCGGTGCTGAAAAAATCATCCGGGATTGGATGCCCTAATAACAGCATTGAACTATCAAACTGAAAAGGTCGTTAATTTATACCTACATACATTTAATCAATCTTAAATTTACGATTGCGATTCGGAACGCGTTGATAGACTTTTAAGTTCTCCGAAGCCGTAGATTAAAACAGACAATTAAAAATTTTCCTGGCATAAAATTACTACATACCTAAAAGACAGTGTTGCACTTAATGTGCACTTCTCGGATTTGCAATCATTAACTCTCTACAAAATTGCATACCTACATATGTATATATGTAATATGTATAAACAACGCTTGTGATTATGTGAAGCTTTCGAGACACGTTTTGTTTAAAAAATAATGTTTTAATTGTACAATCATAAATATAATAAACATATGTGTGAGTGTGTATAATTGAAAAGTGAGCGAGGTGGTGCAATCAAAAGCGGCCGTAACAAAGTATCGCGTCAATAAAAGGGGTTGGGCCAATTAACAGAGGGAAAAATATCTACACTTTTATGGGCGACCCAACTTATTGAACGGCACTCGAAGAACAACGAATTTACAACCGCATTTTCATACGAGACCAAAGCTCGCAGTGTTCGAAAAGCTTCAAGTTAAAACTTTGTATTGCGCGTGAGAGAGTTCGCACGTTTTCACGACCCATTTCGGTAAAAAATAATACGAGAATCAATCGTAAATCGACAATTAGCGAATGGTTACCACATTCTGCAGTGGGAAGATATCGACTAGGATTATAAGTGTACATTCATGTAAAAAAATAAAATAAAGATAAATAAACGGCGATGAGCCGGCACCGTGATAATAATTGTACATAAAAACGTTGAGAATTGCATGAGTCGCTAACTAAGCCATTTGAAACATAATTAAGTTGCTTTTGTGCGATGTTTTGTTTCGTTGATCAGTCATATTTTAGATTTTGTATGAAATGTAAGCACATGTCAATTGTGCATTTATTTTTACGGCGACAGAATCATCATGATTTAAACTTTTAGCGAATGAATTCAAAATGTGCTTCCCAATTCAAAGCAGCTGATCTATTTATCATCGAAACATTTGTCGTTTAATTTCGGTAAGCAATTTAAATAAATTATATATAAACAAACGCGTATGTAATTAGACAAAACGACCCAGTATTGAACTATCAAGTTCACTTTTAACGTTAATGAATATGTATACCGCATTTTCGTACGTTAAAAACCTGTTATACCTGTTCAACGAAAGCGCGATGAGATGCGATACATAAACACACTTTTATTTTTATGACAATTATTATGTCATTTGTTACACGGAGGATATTTATTTATGTGTGTGTGGGTGCGTTCGATGAATAAATAAATTGAGAGTGAATTTAGCAGTACCGTTGTGGCATTTAAGACAATTTGCCGAGAACACGAATTTCCATCCCGACCAAAGATAATGCTATTGAACGCAAAAGGTAAATACGAAGATTCTAAATTGTTCCACGTCTCAGCTACGGACGGCTTGCGAAGATGCTCGAAGGAAATAAGCGAACAATAACAATAGGACATTTAACCCGGCGATACTCGAGTTGACTATTATAATTATTTAATACGAATAGCTTTTACCGTTTTCAATGAAATCTCCCATTAAATATAATATTTTATGGTATAGGTATGTATGGAGTATCGAACAGGGCTTAATTGTGCATTTTAATTTATACAATTTTTACAACTGTCGATCGATTGAGTTTTAATCATTGTTTTCTCGACTATAAAACGAACTCGTAAAGTGAGTCCGACGCCACACTGCGAGGGGTTACATTGTCGATTTTAGTGCTCGCATACATATTATGGATACGAAGAATAAAAGCTCGTCTAGGTCGAATTGATGGCTTTATTCTTTTTATTATTTTTTTTGTCCACCTAACAGTTTCACTAATCTCACCATCTTTATTGTTTTATTATGGCGTATAAACTAGTTTATATATTCGAACGATAGACATGTATAAAGATACTTTTTAACGAATTAATTGTCAACCCTATCAATTTGCAAGTGATACTCACTGCGAGTGCTATATTTAAAAACCAATTTCATTGGTTTAACTATTATAACGGGTAAATAAATATTAAAAAAGCCTCTAAATACAAACACTTACTGTAATTTTTATCCATACATTTAATATTTAGAAATATACCTTTTTTCTTATAATTTTTTGATTTTTAAATGCTTTTTAATATTACGAAATTATGTTCACAATACATCTTATATCTATTTTAATAGCTACTGATCTACTGATCATTTTCTATTTTACAATTTAATTTAATTTGGTTAGTAATCACAGTATTATATTATTCTAATGTTAATCTAAAGCATAATAGGAAAAAGAGCTCAAAAACCTACATACATATTTACAATCCTTATAAATGTTCATAATACATCTAATACATAATATTAATTAAAGACTCTCTAAAGTCGATGACCTAAAGCAGATTGTGTTTATACCTGAAGGGTATAGACATTTTGTTGTAATCACCAAGACTCTTCACAAGTGTGTTAGTATGGTTATTAGTGATTCTGTCATAGAATCTACTGGTTAGTTTGTTAGTAATTTCTGTAACAAACGGAATATTATATATGGCATGCAGTTTTTTCAAGTTAGTATATATAGGTGTATTATAAATTATTTTTAGGGATTTATTTTGTATTACTTGGAGCTTGGAAAGCTTAGTATTCGAGGCGTTATTCCATACAGGTGAAGCATAAGTTAATAATGGTAACATGAGCGCGCGATATAATTTTATTTTATTTTGAGTTGATAAAGAACTATGGTGATTAAATATTGGATATATTGAGGATATACCCCGCATCGCCTTGCATTTCGCTGCCTCAATGTGAGGTGCCCATCTCATTCTTTTATCAAACGTTACTCCTAAATATTTTATTACTGACTGCCATTTCAGACTTTCTCCAGAGGGGATTTTCAGATCTAAACTTGGCTTATGCTTTCTAAAACTAAAGAATATGGCATCTGTTTTGGTTTGATTAATTTGAATTTTCCACTTAGTGAAGTGTTCAGTCATTGTTTTAATTGCAAATTCAAGATTTTTAAGAATAGTGTCTGGTTTTGTGATACTTGTGAAGCAAGCGGTATCATCTGCATATAGGGCTATATGACACTGTTTCTTATAATAAATACTTATTGAAGTATAAAGTTTGCTTGGATCGTTGAATCGTAGCTCAATATTTTCACGTATTTACGAAGTGTAGTAATATTTCAAAAGTGAAATTAAAATTTGAGACCTTGCACACGAGGTGTTCATTGATCGAGGAAAACGTCGTCGACTGGCAAGGTGGTGGTGTAATCGTCAGACTGTTGCGAGTTGCACGTCCATCGTGTGCCGAAGACGTTACCACTCGTGTGCAAAACTCGTGGAAATCATGAAAATAAATAACATCGCGATATCAATTAAACAATTATCCTGTCCCGTACAAATCGCGCGTAATCACAGGCTGCGATGGCCATAACTCAAACTCGGCGCTCGGCCACATCGAGAGGGGCCCACCAAACAGAACGGTCATTCCGACGAATGATACCGGCCGCGAGATCCGAGACCGCAGCATCCCGGGTGACAAGTAACGAGCGATCTGGGATCCGTGACTGATGCATGCACCGCGAGATGTTAATATTCGATGGCGCGATGTGGAGGCCTCTTGCGAAACCTCGGGTTTGAAGCTTGAGCACGCGTCGAGCTCTCCGAACGACTATAACAAACATTGCGCATGATTGATCGATGCTAATCGAGCTTTGAAAATTGCCCTTATTAAAAATGTATATTGTGCTCACAATGCGTGTGTAAGTGTAGTCTTTGTTCGTTAAAATTGAATTTTTTGAGAGCTAGAATGAAATGCAAATTGATTAATTTTTTTCAAAAGGGACCTATGCATGTATAACAGTAGTATGAATGTCTCACATTGTATGTGAGTATTATAAGCTGATTCTATTCAACACGATCTATTTATACTGGATGACGCTCTTTTCAATATCTATCGATAGATATATATTTTTTTAATAGACACCTATTAAAATTTATTTTAATTGCTCTTGCACCATTGATATAATTTTTGAACCATTCTTTCTAAATAGCTATGTATCATACTTACAAAAATACGTGTTATAAAATTCAAGTTCGTTTTATTATTTCCACACATATTATATTACATTTGGTGTTCAAGTATTATAATTCAAGTATATAATCTTATTTTACACTGATCGTTAAATCTAAACACAATTGAATGCATAGTATTAAAAGCTAACACTTTTTTAATCAAATCCCAACTTTTTCAAAAGAAAATTAAAACTCTACTTTACTTTTGCCCAGTTTTCTGCTCTTACATAGTTAACTTCTTCTGAAGAGTGATATAATAATGATTTAGGTATAGAAGTTTTGTCATAAATTCGAAACTTGATTAAACGATGTAGGTATGTACATATGTATGTGATCTCAATAAAGATTTGTCGGACTTATTTGAATAGCGTTATATATGTTAAATTAAATCATTTAAAACAAAAAAAAGGTTAATTTTTAGCATGCATAAATCATTTAGATTTTTAATTTCGGTTCGGCAATCATGTTGAATGATTGGTGAAAACGGCAAGAAGAGAGTAGTGCAAAAAATAAAAACGACCGTTCAAAGCCAAGATCGTGGCAATGCGCACTGTAATTGTAATCTCAGAATTTAATCATGCTTTATCGTGTACGTCGTACACGAACACGGCAAATACGTGACCGTCGTTCAATTAATATTTTTTGCGACTCGAAAACAGATTTACCAAAAAAAAAAAAAAAATGTTGGCGACATCTGGCTTAGAAACTCGCGCTCGTCGTGATAATTTCGAATTATATACAAATATAAGTATACATAGGATAAATGTATCTACCTTGCGTGCGCGTTTTATTTTCATAACGATCGAGAAATGATATATCGATCATCGCGTCGATAAATCTTGTTCCGATTTACAACGTCGGCATACGAATTATCGAGTTAATCGAATGTGATATAACATTTAACATTTTAGGATAATGAACGAAAAATTTGTGTTTTGTATATATCATATGCAGGTGGGTAGGCAGGTATCACTTTCGAGGCTAATTGGCATCGGATCGATCGCTCTGGCCATTTGTGACGTAAATCCGAAATATTATAATGCGGGCCATTACGATAATGTCGACGCATTGGATGCATTCTATAATGGTATCTTTACCCTTTAATAAAAACAAAATATATGTACATATATGCAAAAGGGACACTGTATTTCGTAATTGTGCCCTGCGGATGCGATTCGTCGAATTCGTATCGTAAATCGAGTTATACACGTGTTAAATTTTATACGTACGACAAATTTTTTGTGTTCTTTATTATGTCAATTTATTTATTTATTAATCGTGTATGTGACACGTTCGATGCAAGATTGAGAGCGATCGATGCGTGTAGCTTTCGGTATTGCTGTCAGCTGTTTCGATCCTATTTGTGTGCAATTTGCGGAATGAATATCATCGCAAGCATGCAATCGATCTCTCTCTCTCTCCTTCCCTTTATACAAGAGTCGAAAAATAACACAAAAAATATGTAAAAAGGAAAGGTTTGCATGAAAAAGACCGATTTCGCATTAGTTATGCAAATTTTGTGTGCGAGCCAGTCTCGCAATCTCGATCGGTGAAGTTTTAACTTGATCGATTTTTTTATTACAAAATTATTCTTTTATAAAAATCTACCCAATGGATGTATTATATTTAGGTTTTGGTGTAAAAAAAAAG
This sequence comes from Arctopsyche grandis, assembly GCF_051622035.1. Taxonomy (NCBI): domain Eukaryota; kingdom Metazoa; phylum Arthropoda; class Insecta; order Trichoptera; family Hydropsychidae; genus Arctopsyche; species Arctopsyche grandis. The sequence continues at coordinate 9,486,681 of NC_135359.1, forward strand.
ATTTGAATCTTTTGTTGACACGTTTGATATTTGAATGAAAATTATTATTATAATTTGTGGCGAATATATGTACATATTCGCCGTTTTCATATAAAATAACTGCGATTTTAATGGATTTTAAATTATAAGTTTTATGAAATTTATTCGATGTTTGAATGTTGAATTTCGAATATAAAGAGGTCTTAGAAACAAAATAATTATTATTTAAAAACACAATATCTCATATTTATATCCCATTGGTTGTAATTGTAGATATTACATACATAAATTCAAAGTTTTGTAAAGTTAAAAGATTTGTAAAGTTAAAATCTTAAGCAAACTCGGAAATTGATCAAAATGACTTATTTTTTTTTGATTTTAATATTATAACCCATATTAATTCAACATTTTGAAAAGGTTAGTGTTTTTTTTATTTAGACAATTTTTAAGACAAACTCTTACATAGTGTGCTACATAGTTATCTTAGATATCTATTTTGAGTATAACATTTTATTTTTGATTATTTTAATAAAATATAATATAAATAAATATAATTATCGATGTTTGGTGTACGAAAAATATATTTCAAAAATGGATAGATTTTTTCGTTTACATTAGAATCGGTTTTGTTTCGACATAAGGGGCGTCGAAAACGCCAAAAAGAAGTAAAGAATATTAATGTATTCATGGAAACGATTCATTCAACATTGGAAAAATAAAAGAGATCGAAGGGAGATTGAATGGATATCACAATATTGATAATTTATTTGGCTCTGAGGCATCGTATATGGAAAATCGGGGTGAGGCGAGGGTAGAAAAATGTACTCGGGTATATAATAACAACGCGAGCGAATCATCATTATATGCGTTCGCGGCCCGCGGCTACCACTCTTTTGTATTATTATTATCATACATATTTTTTTTTCGTCCGTTGCTCATTTCGTATATTATTTAAAATTGAAGAAACGCTGAGCGGTTCAAATTTTACCATACGAAACTCGACGGGCGCGCGATTACGGTTCGATTCCGACGAAATGGTTATCGGCATGTATGCAAATCAAAAATTTACCGTACCGTGCCGAAAAGAGATCCGTAGGTGAATATATTACAATGCCTAGATGTGTATTTTCGACGTTCCCCACAGGAAGGCATACTTTTGTTAGTATGTATGTAAGTATTATAAAAATACGTACGTAGGTGTATGGTCGAATTCGACGTATGAAGGGTTAGAGTTGTGGGGAATTTGGTTGCGCTTTGGCCGGTTTGTTCTTTCTCGTTGTTCTCCCGCTATTATCTGCTGCCATATAGAATGTTTTCTGTGAAAACTACCACGGAATGCTCTCCGAGGTGGTTTATGTAGCGAAAACCACTTAAGGGCGACGACACACGCCGCCGATACAACAAAGCCCTCCTGCTCGCCTTATTGGTTTTCGGTGTTTGATAAAAACGCCAAACCTTCTGAGGTCGGATTATTTTGCCGGCTTTTAGCACTGCCAACCACTCCCCTCGTAAATATCTATGTAGCTGTTTTATTGGAACGACACCTGAAGATCTACAGAGGGCATAGTGCACATCAATCGTCGAAGAACAGGCGTCTGATTAATCCAAATCGTTGTACAAAACTACAATATTAGACAAATTGTGAATATATGAAGAAATTTTTGACTATTTTTACATACCTCCTTTACGTTTCACATGGCTTTCGTGTTAGTGGTAATTTTTGTAAGATTTTTGTAAGTCATTTATATAATATACATACATACATACATACATATATGTAATACCTCTTCGAGGTGTCATTACTTTCTTCAAATATTGTTGATCATAATATTGATTAGTGTGACGTTATTATAATCTTCTTTTGATTCATTATCGCTTATTAAAATACATATGTATATTATAAAACCGTTCTAATAATATTCTGATAAATACTACATTCATACCTACAATTGTCGACTGCAAATTTATTGCTAGATTTTTTTCTTCACTGTTTGAAAAAATAATGAAAAAGTCTGGGATGCTTTCATATACATATGTAGAGACGATTATTTTTGCAAGAACCTGTTCATATTTATTTTTATGTACATATATACATATGTAGATATGTTGATATATTGACGGGAAACCATAATAGTTGCCCAAATGAGACGAATAAGACGAATGGAAGCGTGTTTGGAGAGTCCTTCATCCGGGAGTGGATGGCAAATGACTGTAAATGATGATGATGATGATGATTCGTATATTAAAATTAATTGATTAATCATTATAAAGAATATACTTTTTTTACATCTAATTGTGTTAATTTTATCTAAATATATAAACACATACATATCGTCATAGCAACTCGTCAAATACGAAAATGTAATATTAGATTTTATTTATGAGCTAATGAATACTGTTTTATCAAACATACATACATAAATTGTACATATTGAATCAATTTCATCATTGTGGTCGCTCTTTTAAACTTTATTTTAAGGGTTTTGATTTTAAAACTTTAGATAGATATATTTAAAAAAAAAGTTTTTGACTAAAATCGTTCCTATGTACATATGAGCAGTTATATTTGAATGTGGCGGAAGTCCAATTTTTAGTTCCAATAGAAATATTTCTGTTTGACTTAATTCACAAATTGTCATCACTCATTTTAATTCGATATGTCCAGAATTTCGGAAAAGTATGTAGAATAAACGTATTACAGGCTACCAGTTTTGTATAAATTTTGTTAAACGCAAAATATGTTTGCAAAACGCAATATGAAGAAAAATCGACTATAAAATATAACGGCTCATATGTATGTATGTACATATGTACTTTCGAGGATTACAAGTTAGTGTGAGGATACAGAAACGAATGATTTAAAAAAACGTTAAAAGCTGCAATTAAAGAGTATCTCGCGTTAACCCTTTGTTTGCTACCAATAAATTTTTAATGTCGACCGCGAAATAAAACGAAAAAAAAAACAGCACAAACTCACACACACTCGAAATAGGGGGACATTTACACGAGCACGAAAACGACACGGAACAGAATGGAACGACACAAAAAAAATGTTGCCTCCATCATCCCGGCGTCCGGCTGATAAGAATTGTATTTGATGGAGTGAAAAAATGACAAGTGACTATTTACCCTCCTCTCAGATAAAACGCTCTCGCATGACCACGCCACCCCTCTCTACTCGCATGTATAATACACACTCACACACATACACGCAGTTCAAATAAAAGCACATTTACGGCGCAAATAAAAGATCGTTATCGGTTATCATCATCCGAGTATGAATACTGAGCGTGGGGTGCTAGCAGTGACATAATGCACTGCAAACACCGTTCCCTGTTTGTGCTGAAAAATGAAAAGGATTTTGCATGAAAATTGCTCGAATCGTCGCTTCTCAAATTCCCATAAAACTCACACGTATGACGATTAAATAAATCATGCTGAAATTTTAAATTTGTCAATCGAATGATTGTTTCGTAATGGAGAGCGTGAGAGATTCATAATGAGAAATATTCCCTATGTTATAATTCGAGTGCTTGTCTAGTTCGATACTAATTTTTACTTTATCTATGTACGTAGTAACTATAGATGAAGTTTTTTTTTATTCACAATAAATAGTATAGTCACCCTGTACATTAGATATTGTGCAAATCCACATTGAGTGTTATCAAACAGACGACACATTTATACATAATATATTAACATGCATTTATTGATAATTTTTCCATTTGTTTATCTGAAGTGTTACGTTTTACCATACGTACATACGTACATTTCATATTCAATTTTATCAACAATACTATCTGACTGAAAGCTTTTTGTTTATTCACGTATTATCGTTACTTCAGAAGAGTGTATTTCTCATCAAAGTATGTATGCAGATATGTGTATATTTATTTACATTGCATTCGTGTGGAAAATTGATTTTTCGGAACGGTACTGTATCCGTGTGAATGCACTTGTATGGGAAAAGCACCTACTTGCAAATATTTCGAATAATATTATTCGAGTGAGCAATGCTCTAAATATGTAATGTTTTACGATTCAAGGGGTTATTCTATAGTTTTAGTTATGATAACATACCACCCTAAAATACGAATGAGTACCGGTTTAAATGCGTGCTTACCATTGGCGTACCTCAAAACTTTTATATATACATTATATGATGTACATATAAAAAGCATATCTTATATTATATTCTAAAAAGTAAGAATTTTACTTTATAGAATTTAGCGTACATAAATACATGGATTGGCTGTGTTATTTTTAATTAATCATTTCTTATATGTATATTCCCTTATATGTACGTTTTGAATGCATGTCTAAAGAGAAACCTGAATCATAATTATTATGAGATATGTACATATGTACATGCATATCGTATCATAGTGCTTTCTATTGGAAAGCTTAAAGCACGATTTGTACGTTAATACATTTGCACTTGATCTTCTATTCCGTGACTTATGATCGCCCAAACCTCTATAATATTAATCGAATATTAAAATATTTCATATTTTGTTGGACGTCTATGTGCGTATGCCCTCGGGCTGATATGAATTCGTTAAATTATTGATGCGAAAAGAAATTAATCTTGTAATTTGGGAGGCACAACCGTGGAATGCGAGGGTGGAGATTCGGCACAGTGAGGTGAGTAGTGTCGGTGTATAGTGAGGGGTGAAAACCCGGTCGTAAAAGGGGTCGAAAGGGATGATTTCTATTGTCGGTTGCACGGCTTGATGCAATGCACACCCCCTTCATATCCCCTTTCCTTCATCTCTCTCACAAGAAACCGAAAAGTATACATCGCTGTCTATTCTGTGTATTTCATCTTTCATAAACGTGCGTGTTTTTTCCCACCTTTATATAATATCATATCTAAAAGTATACATACATATAAATATAGTTGTATGTAACTTTGACAGGTGAATCAGCGATTTCGTAAATGTAATACCGAATACATATGTAGCTATCAATCAAATTTAATATTCGAATCATTTACAAGTATTCAAACTACGCAGTTGTAATCGATGATTAAAATGAGATAGATTTTACATGTAACAAAATTACAGTATGCGGTTGAAGAAATAAAGAGACGTATGAAATTAATATCGAGTGCATTTAGACGAATGAATGCCGTTTTTACATAAAAAAATTCCACTTTGTCTGAAGAAAAAGATATTCGATCAATGTGTTTTGCTAGTGATAACGTATGGATTGAAACTTGGACATACATACATAGAACGCCAAGATGCTATACAAAGTCCAATGAACCCAAATAAGTATAGAATGATGTACGTATGTTTGGCATAACGAGGAAAGACAGGAAGCAGAATACGTGGGTGAGAAGTATGATAAGAGAAGTAGATATAGTGGATAGAGTGAAGAGATTGAAATGACAATGGGCAGGTAACGTTACTAAAAATAATGGATAAAATTGACAAAATAAGTGGTAGAATAGTACCCGAGAGAATGTAAAAGAGTAAAGTGAAGACCGAAGGGATGATGGGTAGACGAAATTAAGAAAATGTGTGTAATGAGATAGGTGAGAATTGCCCAAAATAGAGACGAGTGGGACTACTGGCCTTTATCCAGCAGTGGATGGTGAATGGCTATAGATGATGACGATGATGATGCTATTTATGTAGTTTGAAATGAGCTGTACTATATAGATATGTATATTTGTAGTCTCTGTATAAATCTGTATAATTAGACCAAATTATTATTTTTATTTTAAGTATTTGTCTACTTTACATATTATGTTGTTATTCTTATATTGCGTAGAATAATTGCATATATTTTTATAATTTATAAAAATCGTTATTTAATTTTGATATTGGGTAATTTAACATATGCTTGTTGGTAAATAAATCTCTTCGCCTATAAAATTTGATTTTCAGAATATTTTTTAAATTAAATTTTTCACTTCTCTAATCACCTTTCCCCGAATTAATCAAGAGTATGGTATATTTATCAGAATACCTCACTACGGTTTTTATAATCTTTTTATATACTTAACAATAATTTAACAAAAGCTTTTTCGTGAAAATACGATTAGTTGTTGATGCGTGTATCTATTTTTTTTATTTTTAAATATAATAAAATAAAATCATTCAAACGATATGGTGATTCCGGCTTTGATATCTTACTATTAAATATAAAAGGTTACCTTTCCGTTCCCAAGGAACAGTCACTGATCCCGAGGGCTGTTCACCCCTTACGAATCCTTTCTTCCATCATCCCCCAGCACTATTCAAGAGGGACAGGACGTGCTCTACTAACCCTCATATTGTTTTATACCATAAGCTGCAACAACAATACTTTCCCACCCGCACAACCACCCCAAGCCCGGATCCCGTTGCCAGGTTCGGATTTTAGCTCATCTCCCGGTTTGTTTTCCTTTTATCAATACGAAAAAATACAATGCACGTGCGGTACACACATACACACACAGTGTGCAATACTCTTATCTGGCATCGTATTTTACTTTATCCCCGGGTTCTTGTGGTGACTTTAAGTCGACTTGGGTGTATTTATTTTGTATATACGTAGGTACGTGGGTTATTATTCCTTACCGCTCGTTACCGCCGTTGTGAGGAGATACCATCTTCGCACAGGTCTCCGAATATGTAACATCGAACCTGGCGATATTAATCTCTCGTGTGTATTTACTTATATGTGTGTATAATGCTCGTTATACGGAATCGTCTGTATTATACGCAGCTTCCATTCTTTTTAGAGCGACGACTTTATTTACCATTGTCGCGTATGGCACGACTTAACGATATTTTATAAATAAAAGGAAAATAAAATAAACGCATCGTTTGCTATATATTATATATATGTATGTACGTACATAACTACACAATGAAACGTACTTTCAGTGCCCACGAACGCTTTCTATTGTTTACATGTAAAATATTTACGTGTTGGATACAGTATCCATAAGTGGGCTGAAAATTTTCATGCTTCGCCAGATATAAAAATAATTTCTTTCGTTTTATTTTGTGTAGATACGTTGTTAGAATTATATTTTGCACGTACATTATAATATAATGAGTGTATATTATTATTGACAGTATATATTGTGATGCCATGTTCGTTGATTAAGTTCATTTGATTCTCTTTATAATTACGTAATGTTTTTTTTTCAAATAATAAGTCTCATAGGAAAGCAATACCTTATTAGAAATACCGTGGCATACTTATGTTTAGAAGATGTAAGATTGTAAGCTATTAAAACTACTATCGTTTTTGTACCCAGTGTATATATCTAAATTGAATTCGATGGCTTGTTTCAATATTTTTTTTTCCATATTGAGTCATTATAACTTTCTATAAATTTGGTGTAATGCTATATAATTTTGGTAAGATATTCACATATGTATATGAAAATTACTTCATCTTCATCGAGTGTAAATGAGCTAGTTTTATAGCACATTATATTATAAGTATGCATTAAGTGCTCATTACATTACATTTATAATACTTTTTTTGCTCGTTAAACTTAATATGTATGTGAAAATATTATACATAATAGTATCTAATGCATTTGAGGCGTGGATAATGTTTTAGTTTCTGTGATTATATTGTTGGTAATATTGAAAGTTTATTTGAATTGATTCGATTTCGATCAGATCCAGCGATTGATAGGTACAGGATAAAGCGAAAGATGTATTCGAGCATCGAAATCGGCGCGATATACCCCCGATCGCGCTGAGATTTAATCTCCAGACCTGGTAAAGGACCAGATCTTTTACGTACACATGTATAAATAAAATAGAGTTATCTCCGTATCGTACGAGATCTCCTCGTGAGCGCCACTGTCTCATTAAAACGCTCGGCGAGGGCTGATCTCTCATTCAACCGGGGTCACCGAGACCGAGCTCGGGGTAGGTAAGAGAGAACGCAAAAAATAATTCGCACGAAATAAAAATAGCGTTTTAAAATTTGCATAGAATACCGGACTCGGAATTTATGGACTGCATTTTATTATAATCTGCGGAGACCGGGTGCGGTTTAAATAATATGAAGCGTAGAGCACGCGCGTTTCTCGAAATTATTTTTATTTTTAATATGTATTATAATTTTTTTAAGCGTTGCGAGTCTGTAATTATGCCAGTTTTTTAGTCGCAAATTTTTGCACTTGACGCGTGTAAAATGCAAATTTTAATTGTTGTAGGTTTTATATTATGTTATGTAATAAAAAAGTGTATTTCGGTTTTTTTTGTAATTTATTGAAATTTTTAGTATGTGACACAATTAAATTTAAATTAAAGGTGCACGTGTTCTTTATAGGCTAACTTTATTGAATTTAAAGTTTGTATTGATCTATTAATACTGAAGTGTAATACTAAAGCGCACGGTATGTGTTTTAAAATCTAATGTTATTATTTATATGTATATTTTATATTTATCAGGCGATTCTAGTTGACTGTTTTGTTTGTGAGTATTTAATTTTATGTTCAAATTTAAACACATGCATGTCCAAATTTTTCATGCGGGCATAAAAAAGTTTTGACTACCCTTGTCGTAATTATTTCGTATGAAAGTAAATAAATGAAGCATTCTGAAACAGGCTAATTGCCATTGTCATTTTCCTCGCCGTTCGTTAATAAATTTCTCGAAAAAAAATATAACAAAAAATTGCATAACGACGCAATTAACCCTCGCGGCCATTTAAGTGTTAAGTGAAAACGCGCACCTGCGGGGTGATACGGCCCGCGCAATTTTCCATATAATAATATTGTTTGCTGCGCGTTGAGAGAAAAAAGGAAAAACACATTTTCAGAGCGTTGTTGGAATTTTCACACTCGTCTTAATATTTTAGCGGTCGGTGGGGTGGGGTGGGGGGGGAGGGAGAGGTGGTAGGGGTTTCGGCGAAGGGGCGTCGGTGGGTTTTTATCGCGAAAAAAGCAATTTAATTTATGCCACTTAAGGGGTACCTACCGGCCGTAATAATAACATCTTGTTTGAGTAAATGGAAAAGCGGGCGGAAAACCCTGCCAGAATATTCATATGATATGCATATCAAATGCGATTACGACACCGCGAATTCGCGCGATGCAAATGAAAGAAAACACGCGCCGAGGATACTTACCCACGCACCTGGAGGAGGCGGAAGCGGGTAAAGCAGGCAGTGATTGCACCCATCCCCGGTAGCGCTATGACGCCACAATAAACACCGTCAAAACCATAAAAAGTCAAGCAAAGCTTCGAGGCCATAAGCTAGAATTAAATAGACTTGAATGTCATGTGTGTGCAAAGATCAACATTTTTTCGAAATAGTTTGACAGAATGAAGTTTTGCTACTTTCGCATTGAATTTCCTAGAACTTTCTCATATTGTATTTAATTTAGAAGCAAACTTACGTAGTTGAGCTAATAAGTTAAGCTTTTGAAACTATTTCATATCACAGTTTATCTCATAAAGGCGTATATACATACATATGGATAATACATCACGATTTGTATTTACTATTAGTTAAATGGGGTGTATTGACTTCCATCAATATATTCATGTATGATTAAATGTATACAATATACAAAATGTTTACAATTATTCGTCAATAATACAATTTTTTTATATATGTATTTATTGTCTATAAATTTAAATGTGATTTTGTGAAGTGAAAATACTGTATAGATTTGTAATTCCAGGATCGAATTGTAGTTGCGCTTGTTTAATCCGGACGATTCGCATTTTTTCCCTTCGAATTTCAAGTTTCGGGGTATCAAACAACCCTGCCGTGCTAAATATGAAAAGCGGTGGCGAACCCCCATTTAACTTTAGTGTTATAGTTTTCATTTTTAAACCGAAAAAGCGTAATGTGCGAGCCTCTCTTTTATTATTACACCTCCTCGTTTCCTATGCAGGATGATGGCGCCAATCTCGCCTCTCCTCACACCCCCGCGAGAGAAATAAACCTGGAGGTGAATTGAGGGGGTGGGTGAAGGGATTTTGAATAGGGGGTTGAGGAGGAATGATCCGCGGTTACCTTAAGGGCGAAAATAGTATGAAAACTTTTTCGCTACTTTATGTATTGTGTGTGTACTTGTACGGCGGGGGATGAAATTATTGTTGGGGTGTCGTCTTTTTTTTTAACTTCTCTTTCGCCTTTTTGCAAATCTTCTTTTATGCGATCGCACTGGTGGGAGGGAGATTTTTCGGCTGCTAGAGAAAATATCGTAACTTCAATTTGAACCACGACATGCAAAAAAGGTCAACGGTTCATACGGATATTCAATATTTTAATATCATCAAAGTATTGTATGTACATGTATACACCTTTTTTAGGTTTATATGGAAAATATTCATGTTTTAAATTGTCTGTTTATATTATGTAAAGTAAAAATTAAATGAATTTTGTTGCTTTTCCTCACTTTTTGCTCTGGCAACGACGCGGTGGTACATTCAACGGGAGGCTTTATTCATCCCAGTAGGCAAATGATATCTGTTCTTGCGAATCTGTTCACCGGTGAAATAAGGAGATTACGAGATTATTATTCTCCTGTGCGGGCAATAAGAAGCTGGATTTTTTTCAGCTTCGGGAGGCATTTACTCTAGCGCTTGTTTTGCGGCTTTCCGACTTATCCGCGGGTGTTTTCTCCCTATTTACATTTTAATAAGCAATTTTCGCGCACGATTGACTTCAACAACTACATGCAACACATTGTAATATATGTATATAGCCGCGGTGCGAACGGGAGTCGTATAAGACATAGTTCTTAATCAAAACCTCCCCTCCTCCCCCTAATAAGAATTTACAGGATCAAACTGACGATCGAAGTGGAAAGCGAATTCTCGTTTTCTTACAGCGCTTTCATCTCCACAGACGAATTAAATTCGCTTATTTGATTCTAAGCATAAGGTATGCCTACTATGCAATTGTTTTTCTTCAATTGTCTTAATTATTTATTGCTGAATTGTATTTGTGGGGAGGAAAGCATGGGGGTCGGGGAAGTGTCAGATCCCTCTTGAAGTTATTAGTGTATTTTCTTGCACCGTCTTTTACTTTTTTGCACTTTATGAATTTATGTCTCTCAAGGGTAACATGAAAATCTATTAAATCTTGCCCATTTAAAATCCCGAAAAGCGTAATTCGTTCTTGCATACTGAAGGCACGTCTTATGATTCGTATAATTTATCGTTATGGTGAAATAATTACCATTAATCAAAGAAAATGCTCTTGCGTTCAAAACGCACTTTGCTTATAGCCTAATACGTCTTATATTTACTTTGAATTCAATGGAACATAAAAATTATATAAATTCAACATTTAAAACACGAATTATAATTGAAATTACAGTAAAGTTAAAACGCGCAAAAAATTGTGTGGGTAAGTTGTATAGGTATAAAGATATCTATTTAATGATAATTTTAGACATTATAAAGATTGACGTAGATGCGTAAAAAGCCTACCCGAATTAGGGGTCTTGCGATAATTCGCCGATACTGAGCGGTCGGTGCGTTTGGATGTTTTAAGTCGAGGACGGGAATTAGGGAATGATTGGTATCCTAATATAATTTATCTAATGGCGCAATAAGCCGTAACATTATATCATCTTGGGTCGCGTGTAAGAATGGCTTATAAATCGCCAATTAAGCATCTGGTACCCGAGACCCGACCTAAACTAGGGACATTCCCTGTCGCCCCCATACCCCCCCTCATATCCTCGCAAAACAACCCATCGATTGATAGTTTTCTCAGTATATAAAAAACATTGTATGGAATAACACGATATAAAGATGCTCGTGTGCGTTTATGAGAATCGATAATTGGGTGGCCGTTAGCATAGTATGGCCGAGACGCGACGGTCTAATGTGTTACGACGTTCATTTTCTCGATGTAAATTTTCCCGTTTACGATCGGCGACATGTAGGAGAAAAATTGCGACAAGTGGCTCATTCGACTGGTTGTCTTCCGTCAGCGACTTTTCCGAGAAAATCTGCTTTAGAAATTTAATGTCGGCCGTTCGTTTGAATCGCTGTTGGCGCTCGAACGGCGCAATTAAGAAAATTGAACAATTTTATTATGTAATGATTTTATATTCATATTCTGCGAATAACATAACTAATAGCCGATAATGCGACGACTTAAGTTCGACAGTGAACCAAGTCCAATTTGAAGAATATGTGGTTTGAGAGCGATTTATTTAAATATTTGAGCGATCAATGTCTTTGATATGATTGATAATTTATTTATTAAAATTGGAATATTTAAAAAGCAGATTGTACTTTTCACATTTTTATAAAAAATTTTGTCTATTGTAATATACAGTTTAGTATGTTATTAGGGAAAGTAGTTTTTCATTGTCTAATGTAATAGATAATAAAACAATGAAATTATGGTTTGGTCTCATGTAATTTAGATGCAAAATAGTTTTGATCTAAATTTTAAAACTTATCAGCTGTATTTGAAACGATTTTAAGGTAATTTTTTGACTAATAAAGCAGATCGAACTTAATTTTTGGACATTGTGTAGTATCTTAGCGTTCAATGTCCAGGTTTCACATCCATACGTCATCACTGGCAAAACGCATTGATCTAAGATCTTTTTCCTCAAGAAATATGACATTTTTGATTTAAAAACAACTTTTGTTCATTCAAAATGCACTCCATCCTAATTTCATACATCTCTTTATTTCTTCTTCTTTTCTACCGGACATGTCTAGTCCAATTGCATGTGTATGTATATGTATATAAATTGACAAAACTTATGTGTTCATAGTGAATTTAGCTCTACTTTAAACTATGCAAAAGAGCGTGTTTCTCTCTGTATACGAAAACCAGGACACCGGTAGGGATTGGCGCCGGGATACGTGAATTAATTTACAATTTATTAGACGCAATAATTATTTGACGTCCTCAGGGTGCCGTTAGGTCCCCCGTCACCCGAATTTGGGGACCATGAGGGAGGGGGGTATTTGGGGGTGGTAGAGGTGGGTGGAGTTAATCCTGCGAATCTGCGCATCGGCTGAAATGAGATGGACTGGCATAAGTTGTAATGTCGCACCTTAATTGCCAATAAGGGCCCGTCGACCTTTTATCTCGGCACAATATCTTTCAATATGGACCCGGGGGTCCGCGAGCATATTGTTTTCGCTCTTCGCGACATTTGAATTTAAACGGCGAAAGCGGGAGGCGACGCCCCCATGGGGGTGACGGCGCCGACGCCCCCCTCGTGTGCCCCCATATCCCGTCTCCCTTCATCCCATACACCCCCGCCTACCGGAAAGCTCGGGTCGCTCCTTTGTCTTGCCGATAACGAAGCGACGCTCGTATACATGTCAATACAGTCGCTTTACACGTAAATCGGACAGACTTGGCTATACAGAGCAAAATTACGCGTTAGCGTTCCGAAAGTCATGTACTGGAAGAAATTCGTTTTCGTGTTGATTAAGTTCTGCTCTACAGCAGGACAGATTATTTAAAATTGGTGCGCTTTTAATACATCTTAAACTTCTTTAGTAGCTTTTAATAATTAATAGATCTATACAACATACAAATATGTATCATCTATATACCTAATATCTAAATTTCTAACTATTATTAGACGGGAATAATATACATAAATTATCGCCTGCTTAAAGCCAAAACTTATTAAGCCAAATTGAGCCACGGCGTAGGCCACTAGAAGAGCTTTTTACCAGCCCAAATACGCTGCTGGAGAGATCTTGGTGGTTATTAAAACACAGAACAATCGTCACCTGTTAGAATTTTTCAATTTATCTAGCTTAATTGTGACGGATCCGATAAATCAGTATTCGCCGCCTTCCCCATAGTTTCTAGAATTTCATTAGAATTTGTTGATTCTTATCAATATATGTACTACCTATGTACCTCTATTAAAATATATTTAATAGAGATCAAAGATGTCTTTATTTTATTGTACTGTAATTTTTGAAATTCTTAGTACTTAACAAAAAAAATATCCAACCATGTGTCTCCTTGGAGTGATTCCTATCATAGCATCTATGATAGAAATGTATGTAATTAAATAAAGCTACCAGTCTTAAGATTACGAATTTTATTTGACAAAGGCAGTTAAATTTGTGAGTTAAAAATAATTTATACCGTGTGGTAATCTATTATTTAAAAAAAATTGTATATTTTCGATACATATTCAACAGTCAAAATGCTATACACAAAGCTTACTAACCAAATAAGTAACGCCGAAATAAAATAAAATGAGAACTAAATTACATTATATGTAGCTGCAGTTATAAAATCTGTTTTTAGAATATAATAAGTGTATATATGTATAAGTGTATATATTCTAAAAATGGAACCGATCAAATGTAACTATATTATTATCACTTGATAAAAATATCACATTCAAATTCAAAACACAAAAATTTGATATTTTGAGTTTGTTATTGAATTTGTTAAGTCAAAACATGAATAATGATTTGGGTCACAAAATAGAGAGCTTAAAACTTCTGAATTATCGAAAAAATCAATATTCTCAAAACAATGATGTTTGACTTAAAAGTTCCTACCATTGTACCGACGACATGTGACACCGCCCCAATTCAAAATAGAAATGTAATCCGATTCCTTAAATACACACACGAAGTGTAATTATCAAAGGAATTTATCAACTCATTGCCGAATATTTAAATTTTCGTTTTGCTTCATATAATTCGATCTCAATTGGAATTTGTTTTAAATTCCAACCCAGTTAAAGTGCTTGTAACAATTTTCATGTATTTGTACTTATTTTAAATTTATGATATTTAATCATTTTATGTGTAACATTTTGGATATTATTAAAATTTTATTAGCTTATTAAAAAAAAATTGTATAGTATTTTCTTTCGCTTACAATTTGTATAATAATCATGACTGAAATGTGCCTGGGTTCTAACAATAATTAACGGGCACTTTGAAAGTGTGACGGGTGCGAAAATCCAAACAAGTATTATAGCAGAGCTTTGATCGCAAGATATGCATTCGAGACGGGTTAAACCCACGCACACGCTCTCTCAGTGGGGTCTCATACACCCCGGTGGCAATCAGGAGCTCACGGGCGCCAAATGAAATCAGTTTAATTCAATTACCAACTGCCGCTGATACGGCCCACCGTCGTATAACCTACCTACATTAAAACAAAGTGCTTTCACTGCCTTTTGTCTTATTGAATTCACAAGCGAACCCCCACCCCCCCTCTTTCTTCCTTTACGACGACTTCAACACTATCGAATTAACCGTGTATTTACATTTTAGAAATAAGAGAGCCATTCACGCGCTTAATTGTAAGCAAATCATTCAATGGCAAGCACACACTCGAGCCTCGTAAAGACGCTCGTTCAATCGCAATGTAAATACACTCTCAAACGTATCAAACATATCTTTAAATGGGAAGTGTTCACTGGGGGAGCTTTCGAGTGCTCTCCATCGGCGTTTTCAATGGCATTATTACATGGTTTCCTTTTGTGGTTTTGTTTCAGCCGAACTAAAGATGGACGTTCTGCGGGAACGCGAAGTAAAGGACAATCTGGAGAGGCAGCTCGTCGACGAGCAAAAAATGCGATGTGAGTCTTTATATTGTTTCTTGTGCATTATTTTTTAATGTATTCAATACGCGTCGCACGGTGAATCTCTATATGTATATAATATAGGCACAATCGCCGTTAAATCGATGAGTTTACAAAAGCGTATTATTTATTACGACGAAATTATAAGGCGGCCGTATTATTATTATGCGCCGCACTCACTCGCACGATTGCTATTCCAAAATGAAAAAAAAAATATGTATAACAATTCCGTATACACGTTGTGTTATGAATTGATTTCATGGTATTGAAATCGTTTATCTACGAGACGTAGTTGTTAAAGAGTGCGATACACCCTTGGGTATGACCGACTCGAAGGGTTGTTGTGACCTTTAATCAAATGTCAGTCACATTGTCTGAGACTATTTTGTTCGTATTATAAAACGAAACTTTATGATTGTCGCCGTTGATTATATACCGTGCTTGTATTGTAATCTCGGCTGCTATTAATGAATTAAATTACACAAAGGAAACAATGCTCGTAAACAATTATAAATAAATAACAGAGATGCCCGCTGTTTTGTTGCATGTTTACTTACATACATACATATGTATGTACATACAAAGTAGTCGTATAAATGCTATACTGTGGGACTTGGCTACTGTTTCAACTTGTGCTTATCAATTTTTCAATCTCGCTCGCACGCTTTTTTTGCGCCTTATTTCGTCGTGAGGAATTGTTACAAATAATGACGTCGTCAAAAATGTAAAATTTCAACCCCTCAATAATAAAAAAAATCGGGGAAAGGTGTAGAGTGACAAAATAATTGTAGAAATTCCCGTGACGCGCGCTCTCGTGAATGTGATGCCGATTGATGACATTCGAAATTTATTCAATTACTTTCAAAAATACAAACCGGACGAAACTCGATCCGAAAGCTCATGATTTCATATTTCATTCGAAGCTTGTTATTTTTCGCGAAACTATATGTAATAAAATCATCCGATTTTCAATGAATTTATTTTGTACAATACATTTCAATTCAATTTCATGTACATACATATGTATGCACATATATATATATATATATATATATATATATATATATATTTATATATATATATATATATATATATATATATATATATATATATATATATATATATATAACAGTACCGTTTGACTATTATTCATGTCATATTCAAAGTCTAATATTTAAACAGTACTTTAATTGGTTCAATTCGAACGTTAATTTTACGCTCAAGTTCACTGTACACATGAATATAGGGATTTAAATTATGTATGAAGTAAATGCGGAAAATTTAGTTTGAGTTTATACTCTACGATATATTGGAAGTACTACGTATATAATCGCAAGCTTTCGGATAAAAAGGAGCTTTTCAAAGTCAGGAGCCGTCTCAATTCGGACAGCGTGTAAATAAGAAAGGAAACCGTATAGGCGAAAGGGCGGGAACGATTGTTGTACGAAAAGACAGAGGCGAAATGACATTCGTAGTTCTCACTAATGGTTCTTTGTTTGTACGAGTATCAGATAACCTTTATGACATTCATACGACATCAACACACCCCCTCACCCACCTAGATCCTCCCTTCTCGCCGCGTTATTAGAGGCGTAGAAACCCCTGTAGGCTTTGCACCCACCCGGTACACATCCATCATTATAATGCTGTTGACGAAGGAGACGGCTTCTTTTAAAATTATGTTTAATTAAATGTCGTCACTTTTGTGTCGCCGCAGAAAGTATCGGTTACCATCATCGTCGTCGTCATTAAATGTTCACGCTCGAGTCGTTCCCTTTTTCGGCAAAACTGATTGTTAATTGAGTAGATGAATCGGATTATGAGAGAAAGACTCTCCTTTGATTATTTTTTAATCAAATTAATCAACCGTATTGTGAATAATTTGTATTCATCAAAGCGGTTGGCAAATTTTGTACGCGTTATTTTTATTTGTTTTATCTGTTTGAAATACTTACTATGTCAATCTCAATCTTGTTTGACTTTGAAGGACTTTCACGCGAGGTAAAATTGCTTAATTTCAGATGAAGCCTATTGAGATATCCTTCTATTAAAATATAACAAACTAACTTCGCTTTCACTTGAAACTTTCTGTTTGGATATAAGCTAAGAATTATATAACTTCAGTATTTTTTTTTGCATTTTCAATGAAATTTCTTAATGTTTTGCGAACAATTTATAACTTAGCAATTGATTTCAAGCTGATAAATTATCAAACAAACTAATGAAAGTTACATACATGAAAAATCATTAGTAGTAGTAATGTAAGAAAAATATGGGTTTTTCTCTAAATTTTCTTAGAAAAATTGTACAGTGTACTTGATCATAGCTTGTTAATTGTTTCTGAGCCGCCCCAAAACGTTTCCTAATATGACAAATTATTATGAAGTTCCAAAGTCATTTGTCATCATCCCCTACGATACAAAGCTCGTGCACAAATTCCTATATAAGCCTCACATCCATGTCGAATATAGTCTGCCGCTTATGATTTATTCGAGCCGTTCGCCCACACTTTTCCCGGGGAAAAAAAAATCTCGCTTCGCTTTTTCGTAGTTGGGCGTGATCGGCCGGTGGTTTCGACACCGTAATGTCATCAATCGTCAGATTGGCGGCGGAAAAAAATCGCAGAAAAAGAGCGAAACAATAAAGAATGGATCAGGGGATGGGATGGGGTGGTTGAAGGACCGATCCATTTATCAATAGGGCGGAAACAATGCACCGAACGAACCGGTCGCGATTTTTCAATGCACATATTTCAATGGAAACACAGCTTTCAAACGCACGGAAAAATTTATACATTGTATCTTTGTTTTGTTTCGTTTTTTTTTCTATCAATTATTATATTTTTATTTTAGCATTGAGGATGGTTGCAACAACGCGTAATCATAATGTCGTTATAATTGTGCGCATTGTCATTAAAAGGGCGTACCGGTAAAGGGCGTAAACAATTGTATGCTTAATTTAACCATACGGTGTCTTGTTTTATAATTGATATTTAATTTGAGATGATGGTGTGTTGGAATTTCTTGATTTTGTATCTCGTTACGAAATGTAATCACGTAAATTCATTAATGCCATATGGTTTGTCGCTGATTCCTGATAGCAGTTAATCGTTCTGGTGCGACTGACATCGAATGTTGAAAAGTTCTTTACATATATTAGTTAAGTAAAATGTTTTAAAATCATATATAAAATTTCATACGAAAATGGACTGGAAAATAGATTTTTATTCGAATGTGGATTATTTATAGACTATTTATTACAATGATGATAAATAATTCAACCAATCACTATAGAAGAGCCTGTATTCTATGCCCTATATATGTATATAAAATCTACATATGTCCCTCTTCCTCCATACCAACGACCACAACCAGCTTTTCCAGGCTCTCATCTCCTCTTAATGCTGTGTCCATAGAACCAGAGTATACGTCTCAGGCAAATCATGGACAGTATGTCCTTAATATTGATTTACTCAAGAATGGAGGCATTCGAACATTCGCACATATGTCGGTCCATAATATTCTTATTATCTACTTATTATTCTTATCATTCTTTTCATCCGACTACAGCACCACACTTAAAAAGCGTCAATTCTTCTTATTATGTATGTATTGTCTTCATTGTCCGCTAGGGTTCCTACCCAGGTCGAACCAGGTCAGAAATTTCTCGGGAAATCGGTGAGTTTTTGAATCGGGGTATCTTATCTCAAATCCCGGGAAAAATATTTCAATCAAAACGATCTTAAATTGTTTTCATAAATATCTAATATGTATATCCTCCGATGAAACTATTATGAAAAGAGAGGGTGTCCTTTCTGTATTGACGATTCCACAAAGGAAGAAACTCTTTTAGATTATGATGAGGATGAGACAATTGTGTGTTTGACGATGAATGAATTGTTAAAGAAAGAGTTATCAAAGACAAAACTACAAAATAACGTAAAAAATAGCCTAGACTTTAAAAAATAAATATAAAACCAACTTCGACCGAAACTGAAAGAGTTTTTCCATTGCTGGCAATATTTGTTTCAAATCTAAAAATAGGCTTTCGATTTTTAATTCAAATATTTTAGTATTCTATATTTGACACATGACTTATGAAATCTTTAATTCTGCCTGTTTTCTCAATGTATTCAAAAGATGAAAAAGATTGTAACTTACGTTTTATCGATGATTTATGTAACTACGTTGTGTTTAATATTATTATTCCATATGGCATTACCTTATGCAATCATTTCATATGTATAGTTTGTTCATTAGCGCGTTGAAAATAATTTGCAATAAAATTGTTTGTCTTAACATGATATCAGATATCGATACAAAAATGCAAATGCATATATATGTATGTATGATTTTTTTTGAGTTGTAAATTATCATTTGATATTTTTAATCTTCAAAGGAGTACGTTACTTTTATTATGTCCATGTTGGCGATCCTCCGGGCGTATCTTTGAGCCTTTTCAATTATAAAATCCTTGTCGGGCGTCGTTGTGTTCGCGGTGCATGTTCAAGTAGGCGATGGCCACCGCAGA
Source organism: Arctopsyche grandis (assembly GCF_051622035.1). Classification (NCBI taxonomy): domain Eukaryota; kingdom Metazoa; phylum Arthropoda; class Insecta; order Trichoptera; family Hydropsychidae; genus Arctopsyche; species Arctopsyche grandis. The sequence continues at coordinate 9,506,723 of NC_135359.1, forward strand.
AGAAGCATCATCTTATAAATACGCTTCTCGGATGCAAATGGTTGCAGTAATTAACCTGTCTGCACGTCATCTGCCGCTGCATTTCTGTGAGAAACTAACACGAGAATTAATTACGCCTCGGTACACCTTCATTTCCGCACACACTCGTATGCATTTACTTTTACGGGATCATCCTTGCAAGTTTCCAGCTGTCATGTCATCGTGTGCACACACTGAAAATATGACTAATGCCTACATGCACTCTTTTCATTATTATTAACCGCGTTATAATATGATAAAACCCGTTGCGGTTTTCTAGCGTTAAATCACGCCGATAATATAACCGCAACTAATAACAATCAATCAGGTTGACCACGCGTTTGGAGAAAGCCAATCAACGTCTATAATCCAAATACGCATTCGTATTGCAAATTGAACCGATATCGAACCGGTATGCGTTTACGCGTCGTCGATTCGTAAACTGTTCGAATGAAATTAAAATATTTTTAATGCAATTTTTTAAATATTTATTATAGTGTTTAGTATCGTCGGTGTTAAGCTTTACGGCACGCCCGCTCGTAAAATTATCCAAGATGTAATAATTCCGGCCTCGATTAGCGCTAATGTACGTATGTAGCTAGCTGCATTCTTTTGTAATGCACTTTCGCGATAAGTGGTTGTGTATTTATTTGCGTCCGCTCGCTGTTAGAATTCCGGTCGTGTTGAAAATTTTCAGCGTTTTTAATTTCGCAATGTTGCGGGGGTGACCATGTATGTGCACGTACTTGGACGGTTTCGTCGGCGGGTCACCCTCTGTCCGAAACGCGAGGAGACTGCTATCGTTTTGCGAGGGTGCAATCGCATTAAATGCATTGCTGCAATACGCAAATGCACTCGGACCCCCTCACTGAACAATATGGTGCGGGAGCGATGATTAAACTTTTTTGTGCGAATTAAATGATGTATATTATAATTAAGGTAATAAGAATTTGTCCTATTTAGTAACGACTTAGAAACTTATAATAATAGTAAGATTTTTGCATACTATATGTATAATCATATATTTTTTATGACATTTAAATCGTGTAAATGTTTATAAAATACCTATTTTGTTAACTAAATAATTATTTTCGATGATTTTATCTGGGATTTGAACTAAGGCAGTATATTTATATTCATATTATTCAATAAATAAATTTTATATTTAAATTCTATGCAGGTACCTATCAACAAATCTCTTTTTTTTTTCAATTGTAAATTTTGAAAACGTGTATTAATTTATAAATTAAATATAAATTCGTTTGCCAAATTAATAATATTGAATTATTCTTTAATGTTATTAATAATATTAATAATTAACTTTTCCTTTAATTTTATTAATAATAAAATTTATTTAATATTATTATTAATTAAACCGAACAAAAAAATCACGTTTTTAGTTACCACAGCGGAAACTAAGCAACCTTTACTAAGTTTGACTCACTTAATTCGAATATGATTTTTGCTAGTTTGCTTTCATTTATGAGATATGAGCGCTTTAAAAAATGCACAATTTTTACATTTTATTGGCATAGTATAACTCAAATTCTATTATTGCTGTACTCAAAGTGAGTATTGAAATCGATAGTCAAATGCTTTTTGTATTGATTGTGATTTCAATTGCTTTAAAATACTGAATTTTAAAGACAAAAATATACTTTTTTACATATTTTTCCATGTCACAATCCTCATAAAAGTGATAAATTGAAAAATTAGCATTGAAAATTGAAATTGAAAAACATGTCAATGTGAAGGATTTCTTAGCCTTTAAATGTATATACACATATGTATATGATGAAAACAATTTATATGTATTTAAAAAAAAAAACGCAAAAAGTTCGATAGCAGCAATTTCTGCATAGAAGCAAAATAAAAAATATACTTTTAATCCCTCGATCCGTGGATTTAGAGCACCTGCATTGAATTCGCGCAGCAGCCAGATCGCATAGCAATGTGTCAGATGATAGATAATTAGCGACGATTGCGCAGCTAGTTTATTGTACCGGGAACAACTGATCCTATTACGCTGTCAATATTGGCGTCGTTGTTGTTGTTGTTCCGTTAGGGTGGGTGGGCGGGCAGGGGATGAAAGCTCCATTTCAGCCAAGGGAGATGTCCGAGCCACCCCCGAAATAATACGCAAACCGAGGCACAAATCCGATAATAATTTCGATTTGCATTCGGTCGACGGGTAATTATCACCCCGTCCGATTTGATAGACCACTCACTCGACCGGCGGGAACAATGAGCACGTCAGCCGCGCCACAATGCACTTTTGTGCATCCACGTGCATCCCCACTTATGCATATGTGGATATCTTTGCTAGGATAAGAGGATAAGAGGTCCTCGAATATCCCAATGCTCTGCGTAGACCGTATTCTAGCTACTGGCACGTAATCATATACAAATCACTGTATGCAGTTGATTTCTAGTACAATGAAAAAGCTCGTGCTGTATTAGTCGATCGATTGAAACACGGATTTGTAAAATGCATATTTGACTAATACACTAGGGTTGTTACATGTAATGACATAATGGTTCGATTGTTTTTAATAAATAATTATTATTCAATTAGATATACTCGTACGATAGCCACCGCGTAGCTCACTGGTTAATCAATTGTTTACCAGTAGGAAGGTATTGGTCTCAAATCCCGGCCAAATCATTTGATGTGTGTATGTATGTATGTATGTATCTACGTATACATATAAACGCTACTAACGAGATCTGGATGATTATTCTACTCAGGTCGACCGTCTTTTGTTAGAATTTGTCAATTTATCTTAATTTTTGGGATGGATCCCCCCACGAGATTTCGTCGCACATCGAATTCGTTGATTGTTGACTGCTGAATATGATTACCTTCATTGAATGAGTTTGGTATAATTTTTGGCCATTGATATCGCCTTGAGGCAACCTGTTATGGCACTTATGGTAAAGATGTATAAATAAATAAGGGCGTCTGTAAAGTATGTACAATACAAATGTCAACGTTTTGTTTGCATTGTCTAATTTATATTTTAAAAATACAAAAATATTTTGATATAATTTCGTCTGTTTAAATCCAATATAAGAAATTAATATAAGTTGTCAATTTTTTAAAATCTCATTTGATTTCATAAATAAAATATTCATTCGTAGACGTATTAATTTTTAATAACATTCTTGACAATTTATATATGATTTATTTTAATTTATGGTATTTTTTAAATCAGTCCACGAGTTGAAAGCGTTTCAATCTGATGCAAATATATTTTTAAAGAATATATTTTTTGTCTCGGTACCAATACCTATATACATATTATATAGGTACATACATATATATGACTTTATTTGAGTTAAAAATATCTTACAAACTGTCAAAAGCGGTTATTTTCTGAAGTAATAGTATAACCAGCAACATAGATCAATGGTTAGCGTGTAATGCATTCAATTGTGTGGTCACGGGTTCTATCCCTGACTTTGTTGGTTGGTGACCTTGGATATGTGACACCAAGGTGATCGTTTCCTTTCAGAGATTGACGATTTTTCTGATTTCATTGGAAATGATTCCAACAAATTAGCAATCCTGTCCTATATTTCTCACAGAATTTGAGTTTAAGCCATCTAAAAAATTGTTGATATTTCAAATTGTGAATCGATGTTTATAGTTGACCTTGAATAATACTTAAAATACTTATGTACAATGTTTGACCATACCTGTATAAATAAATAAAATAAAATTGATGATCTCTAAATGTTCAAATATTGTAAATTAAAGTCTTATTTATAGTCTTGGACATTAAGTGTAATACACCAATGCTGCTGAAATTCCTGTCCTTGATTTTATTACAAAATGTGTACGTGTAATATTTAATTAATATTCACTAAAGCTTTGTCCATGTACTGATCGACTTCTACAGCCTACACTTCAGTTGAAACGATTAGACCATAGTTTTAAGATGATTTCGATACGAATCTATAAATATACATACAATGTTCGACACATCTACATACACTGTAGTTTAAAACAAACATTTATAACGACGTAGAGGTACATATTTGAGAAGGCAAACATCGAGTCGGAAATTTATCGATCTCCAATCCGTAAATCACTTGATCGTTTTGTCGGCTGTAAAAGCTGCCTTTTTCGTTTTGCGTAGAGTTCGGTAGCCGTCGCGATACACGTACCTATAAAACCGTCTAGACTCGATATGCGTATAAAAACATTACCGATTTTCAATTCGCGGCCGCACAATTTACGGGTTGTCGTTAAATCGAAAATATACGAGACATATTCCGTATGGTGCGCGTCCGATCTCGTTTTATTGGTCTCACCATTCTCACATTGTATAAAAAAGTTTTCCCTTTCGTTTTGATGCGCATACATTCGTTGTGATTAAAATTTTACTGCCATACCTATCCTTTAAACCCTCTCCTTCACGATTTGCCGTCGCGTAAAATTTGCTCATTCGAGTGTTTGCGATAGTTTTCGCCAAAGGTCTCACTTTCTGTTTCCAGTCGACCTTTAGATCGTGTTGAAAATTTTATGATTTTGTCGTTTGTGTTAATTTGGATTGAGTTTATCGTTTTAGACGAGTTATCACCTCGTTAAATCGCATCGAATAAGCGAAAGTTTTATCTGGTGACATTTCAACCCCTCCTCCCCCCATTATTAAATAATTAATTAAAATATTTACGTTCCGTTTTATTAATCATGACTCATATTTTATATATAATATTTGATTTTGTGCAATTTCTTGTATTATCCTGATGGTCTTGAATATTTGATTATAATATAATAAAAATTAATAATAAATGATATTTTTTTCTTGAAACATTCTATATTTTCATGACAAAGTTACATATTTTTATAGCATTGAAGATAATTGTTATTCAATAGTTTAATTTACAGTAATTTTGATGTTAAGTATGTATCTATAAATGTATATATCATCATCATCCACAGCCATTCACCGTCCACTGCTGGATGAAGACCTCTCCAAGTATTCTTTTATTCATCTCTATTTTGCGCAACTCGTCCATCTCACCCCACATATTTTCATAATTTCGTCTAACAATCTTCCATGCGGCCTTTGTTTCACCCTTTTACATTCTCTCGGGTACTATTTTAGCACTATTTTGTCCATTTTTCTAATTACGTGACCCAACCATTGCCATTTTAATATCTTCACTCTCTCCACTATATCCACTACCCTTGTCACACTTCTCACCCACGTATTCCGTTTCCTGTTTCTCCTTGTTATGCCTAGTATACCGCATTCCATGCTATTTTATGTATTGTAATTTGTGTAGGATCTTATCGTTCAATGTCCAAGTCCACACATCCTTATAATATGTTATATATAAACTAAGCGTAGATGTAAGTTTTTCATCTGTACAGATCAAGTTTAAATTTATTACACGGTTTCATATTTGAATTTACCCTATTATTAAGTACTAGTATACATTTGAATATTTTAGTCTTCAAGAAGTACATGTTATGTGAGTTGCGTCTCTTTCCAAGCATACGTGCAGGTTTATATATTGCATATATAAATATAATATAGGGAGAGAACGTCGGAGGTATCCCTTACAATAAATATACACCTAGTTTGAGTATGGGGAGAATTACAAGTTGATTCTCAAGGAGTTGCCTCGACTTGCAATTATTAAACATTTATGCTGATTCTGCGTCTTATAACCAAATCTCGAAACGATTTCACCCTCAACCACCCCCGTTCATGGCAACCGTGTAATTAATACGAATCACCCACCGGAAAGGCGCATGCATACACACGCGCGAAATATTCGCCATCTCCGTGTATGGGGTTTTTGCCCGTCGCCGCAAAGCCCCCATGAAGACGACTCAGACGCCTCAAAAATATCAATTAATTAACCGTCGACGAGAGAGCATATTCGATCCGAAGACGAGTGGTGGTCGTCGTGGAAATTTCGCCTTATCGAAACCGCGATCACGTACTCGATTTTGCGGTAAATCGGAATTCCGCGCTGCGGTCAGAATGCAAGGAATTTCAATTGTCGCACCCGAAGAGCGCCACCATTAATTCTTCACGCTGAATGCAACACGAACACATACCAAGGGTGGCCGAGGCTGAAAGTGGACCAAGTCCACTAAAAAAAAGACATTGAGACTAGTATGTATTTAGAACAACCAAAGCTCTTTTTGGAAACATTTTCATTTGAATATTGTACTTTTGCATGTACACAGATAATATGTAATTACATATAGATATACTAGACTTTTTTCAATTTCAATTTTGCGTTTCGGAATTTAGCCACTGAATTTTAGATTTAAAATATAAAAGCTCTGAGACATTATGGAATGCCTCTTGTGCTCTAAATAGTGCTTCTGGTCACTATCAACTTCTCCTTCCTCATTTGATATCGTCTGGAATTTGATGAGTGATCCGCCTCCACTCCTTCTGATTCTGTGCCAATTTGGAGACAGCGTTAGAGACGATCCCGTCAGTTCTTTGGTTTGGTGTGACTATCTTTTAGGAGACCGTCCTCTCGGTCAAATATCAGCCTCTACAGATTCTCCACATTCTTTCTGGCAATATGACCACAGTAGGATCCAACCCTTTTCCTACATGTTGTGAAGTTTCTCTGAAACTGCTGGCTCTTTGAAGATGGAGATGTTCGTTCGTCTTGCGGTCCAACTATGTAATAGCAATATATTCATATAAATGACCAACGAATTTCACATTATTATATTCAAAGTAGCATTGTGGAATTTTAAATCATGATTAAATATAACTAAATTGTGTATATTTCATGAAAATACAGAAAAGTTGTGCTAGCATATGAAACTGTTTTCAATTAATATGTTTGTAAAAAAATCACATCATTTAGGTTTTGGTCTATGATTTGACGAATTATTATGATTTAAATTATGTACAATGCATATGTATATGTACATATGTACATATCTAGGTATGACTAGGTTTTACTTACTTGAATGTACATACATATGTATCTTTGTAGGTACATACATATACATGTGTCAATTTCAATATTTTGAAATACATTCTATTTGATTACAAATTAAACAAGCTTAACGTACAAAATAAAAAGTTCGACATGCTGTAAAACAAACCGAAGCACGACGTAAAATAAATCCAAACAAAACGTGTACGTCTTCATTTGGAAGATCGGGTTCAGGTTTGGTCTCCGCATCGGAGATTTGAACGGCCGATAAGCTAATCCGAGCGAGCGTGCTCCCACTTGGCCACCGACGAACACAAACGATCTTATTAAAAAAAATAACGTATTTATTAGAAACTAATTAAAATATCATTGGTTATCTTGGGTAAACTGTGTCAGCGGCTTAAATCGATAGGGGTGGGGATTGTGAGGTGAAAGTAGGAAGGGCGCTATGACCTCGTCGCTCTAGTCCTTAATTGAGCAATTTTTTCCCGGGAAATCCCGTGAAGCGGATAAGGCGCGTATGCGAAAACCGATTAATTTTTTAGGTCACGTTTATTTTTTGCGCATAGTTATTGTTCATGAGCTGGTGGGGTGGCCGCCTGGTGCGGTAGGCTGACGAAAAGCGCTAACGAAATCAAGTTCATTGATTTCGTACTAGCGAAAGGGGTTGACGGGGCTTCGACCCCTTGCTTGGGGTAGTCGGGTGGGTGTGTAAAGGGGGTCGGAAAGACACGCTTCATTGACAACTCGGCTGGTGAATCTGCGATACGTGTGTCCGTTTCATTTGTACTCTCAAACCGATGGAAGCAACTCGGTTTTCTTTGTTGTCCGCAGTTAAAGAGTTAAATGCACCCAAAGGGTGACAGAGTACGAATGAAAGCATCACATTTCCCTTTGACGTGGTGCAATCGGTGTTAATAATATTCAGTATTTTTTTCGGCTACAGACTGCTCAAATCAGCCATGGAATAAATTCTCAAAACACATACATAAAAGAACGTTTGAAATATCATATAAAAATAAACTACATACATAATATCAAAGCATATTCCAATTAAATTTTATTTATTTTCAATATTTGTTATCCATATAATCTTAACTATTATTTTTATACTACAACAAAAAAAAACGCTTCGACTTAAACATACATACATATATTTTATAACGCTTTTGTCTATCATTAAATACGATGACGTTGTCGATTTTAAATATCCATATATTTGATCTATGCGCTTGTATAATAATTTTATTTAATTGAAAAGAAATTAACGATGCGATCTAGTATAAGATTGTTTGATGGGTTTTTGTTACACGCGGTGATATTTTAAGATCAGTGTATGTACATACATATGTACGTATGTATCGGATGAATTTATAGCTCTATACATATGTATGTATATGTATGTACATAGGTGTATGTATTTATAAATATAATAGTCTAATATAATTTTACACGGTCGTTTGTAATGTCGTAATGTGAGATCTTCTCGGCAGATGCACGTCGAGTGAATTCGACCACAAATTATGCAATTCTGCACGCTTCGATCGCCGCCGCTGCCCTGTAACGTGCACTTTTGCCAATGCTGCACCGCGTGCATAAAAACTATCGAATAATAATAATACCGAACACGAAGAAAAACGCCACAGAGTTTGCCTTGAGGTCAATTTTTTGATGGCGTGCATTAATGCGAAAATGATTCACTATCGGTATTATGATGTGTACGTGTGTAATATGATTAATTATGTTCTATCAAGAGAGTTTATTCAATATGAAGTGGAGCGGTTTTTGTGCAACTTAAAGTTGGGATAATTAATTGGTAACTTTCGTCTATGTGAGTTTTCAAGCTTTCAAAGTTTCGACATTGAATACACATTCGAAGTGATAAAGTACACATTATTTGAAGGTGGTTATTCCTGTCATCTGGGATCCGGTGAATGATCCACCTCCTAAATACTCCTGTGCCAAGTTAAATGCAGTGCTTAGGAACGATCCTGTCAATTCTTTGATTTAGTCTGACCATCTTGTGGGAAACCGTCCTCTGACGCGCCTTCCTTCTAGTGTTCCGGTGACTACCAGTTTCTCGATATTCTCCATATTCTTCCTGGCAATATGGCCAAAGTGGGGACGAATCCTTTTTCTACAATTTGTGGATAGTCTCTCTGAAACTGTCAGCTTTTTGAAGATGGAGACATTGCCACCAGCACTAGCACCACGTTTCAAAGACATCTAACATTTGCATTGTTTCTTTTTTAATTAAAATTCATGTCTTGAGTTCTTACAATACAATGGAATCGCGTCAGACGAATTTTTGTTTTTCCCAATAAAGAAAGATTTACTGATCATCACCGTTTTCGCCATACTTATTATTCTGCGGATTTTTCTTTCTCTTGAGATCAAATGACCTATGTAGATAAATAAAATCATATACTTCCTTATAGTCTTTTAAAGCATCGGAGTTTTTGAGAGACTCGAATCTGAATTCTAGACCCAGGTGTTCTATTACTATTTTTATTCTGTGAAGTTCAACCAATATTCCAAAGGCATCTGACATGTCTCTTTCTTTCTTCTTATTAAATGCATCATTTGAAAATAATGTTTACTGAATAAATGCTATGTTTGTATGTTTCATGTTATATGTTTAAGTTTGATTTGCCAGAAAAAAATATGAATTAGTTTGAAGGTAATGAGCTTAATTTTGAATTCAATTCCATATTCCGTGTATTCATTATTTTTCTAGAAGCTTTCAAAAGCTCTGAAATCAATCAAAGAACATACGAATAACAAAAAAATCATTCTGTATAATTGATAATCATTTTTAAATTAATATACGTATATGTATTTAGAACGGAATATTTTTTCAATTGAAAATAAATACAAATACAAATCATTCATTAAAAATAGTGAATAAAACCTTCTTCACGATACAATTAAAGAAAAACCGTACACTAATTATTTAACAAAAAAGCGAAATGTATTTTTTTTATTATTACCAAATATTTATTATCATATGAAAACTATCCCTTAGTATATATTTTTGGATAAATGCATTTAAACAATAAAAAAAATCCTTATCTAAAATTTATGTATATAATAAAGTAATTTTAATATTTATGGAAAATTTTATATTAGGTTTTTCTTTTATGGCTTTCAATATAATTTTAATGTCCATGTATGTAATGAATGATTCTTCAAGTTAATGCCCAATTTTCATATATAGCAGTAAGCTTTTTCTGACGGTAAACGGCGCGAACTTATGCAATCATATATCTCGCTTATGATTTAAGATTAAATCTTATAACCCTTCAAAAAATCACTACCAATGCAAAGTTTGCCATTCAACTACATTTTTTCATAAAAATTTTCGTTATATTAAATCTTCATATGCAATAAATTCAAACGTTTCTTTCGCTGGGGGCGCGTAGGGGGAGGCGCTACGGCCTCGGCCCCCGGGGCCTGCGCCCCCTCAGCCCCCAACGCTTGTCCGTTACCGCTCCACTAGCATTAAAAGAATTACTCGCCTAGATGTCTGCAAGTGGACGTCCGCCATTAATAACGCTTCATTAAGTGCCAATATTTTAGCGGTCGGTGCGCTCCACCCGATATTTGCGGATTCGTATTTCGGGAAGGGTTCGACGACGTCGCTTAATTTTTTTTTATTTTTATACGAAAAACAAGAGCCAATTTGTGATCGGCGAATTGAATTCATGACCGTGGGGAGCGCGAGCGGCATGCCTCGATAGTTCGGGATGGGGGCAAATATTACCTACCCCAGGAAAATGGACTCGCTTATTAAAAATAACCCTCATATCGAATCGATAATTGAATATTATTTTTTTTCATATTTAAATTGAATTTTGCACATACCGTAGCAGTCAGTATATTGAAGATGACGAATCGACTAACGTATATGATAAAATATATGATATATCATATCCTTTTTTATTTGCATCGACTATCTCTAGTCTATTTTGAAGTATCAATATGTAGAAAGGGTTTGAAAGCTCAGCCAGAAATTGCTCGTGTGAATCGGTCGTATAAGTATGGGTGCCTTTCAGCTTCACGGAATTCAGCTTTGTTGTGCAAGTTCAGATTTGGAAAGTACACACGCGCGCACTGAGCCAGCTCACATGTACGGATTATATATTCACGGTGTTTCGTCGAATATATGTTGTATAATACATAAATGATCGAGACGTAATGCGGCTAAGTCGGAGGCAGGGGGTGGTCTTCTCGACCACCCTCCCCTTAGGGGGTCGGACCGTTCGAACATCGGGATTGTTGGCAAACTTCCTAGGAAACCGCAAGACCGTCCCGAGAAATCTACTATATAGTAGTAATAACGCGTTCGTTTTGATCGAAGACGTTGTAGATGAATAGGTGTTTGTACTTTGAAAAAAAAAACTCGTCTAGATTATTTGTATTTATTACTGTGTGGTAGAAAGAGGTATTTGAAGCGTGCGAAAATCCATTTCTCATCCGTTCTAAATAGAGTGGCTGCTTGAATTCAATTGTGATTACATTAAACCAACCGCAAACTCAAGGAACAAATCTTCGGGGAATACGCCGAGGGGATGGAATTGATTAGTTGTTCCATGTTTCCGGTTCTATATCCATTACTTAAACAGTCTTTGAGGGTTCAACTTGTTCGGGTAAAATACAAGCATTTAAATACTTCCGGGACTCGTAATAGTATGTACATAGATATTACCTAATATAATATACGCAAATACCCATCATAAATATATATGTATATATATATATATATATATATATATATATATATATATATATATATATATATATATATATACATATGTACATACGTATTTACAGCGGGGTACGATTTAACGATGCATTAAAAAATGGGTTTGCTTCTTAGGACGAATCATTTATGCATTAGAATAAAAGAAATTGTGCATTAAATAAAACTATTTCTGTTAGATATTGTTGAGCAATATTTTATTTGTAGTATTAAAGTATTCAAAAGTGCGCAGTTAAAAGTAGAATTGGAAAACTCTCATGATTTTAGCTACAACTTTTCAGTTTAATTCACGAATTCTTAACTCGCGAGTTATTGAGATTAAACACCTATTATACAGAGAGAGACGTTGCTGATCCTATATGCAAGATTTTTAATGCTCTGCGTTAATGCGCATTTAATTCATTTTGGATTGGTTTTTTATTGTTGTTTTGAAAGTAACTTATCAAATGGCACATTTTATATTAAAATGCTGACTTTATTAAAACAATGGATTTGTAATTTTTCAAATGATCGAGCGTTTTTTTTTATTTATTTATTTGTTAGGGGTTTTTATTCTTGTTGCTTATTTTAGTATGTACAAATATTTTGCTAAAGGAACATAAGACTTTTTATGTGTTAATATATTAGAACTTTTTTTAATATTGCAAATTTATATTTTTAAATTAAATAATATATTTTTTAATTCATACAAATGTTTTAAAATTTGTTTTATAAAATACGCATTTAAAACTGTCCCATAAAATAAATATCGTTTACAACCAAATGCATCATGTGTCTGTTTAGACATTTTCTCATTGATTTGTGCTTAAATAAATAACACAGTATTATTATCAATAATACATATTATAACTTGATACACTTTATATAAATCGTGATACGCCTACACAAATAGATAGTGACACAAATGTGTAAGACACATTTAAGTACAAACAGTTGATTAAAATCGGGCGAGTTTTCCGCGTTCCTGGTCAATTCTGTCCGGTTAACCTTTCGGTGCGAAATTAGCGAGAAATTGTTCGATCGTACTTTGTGTATCATTTTATTATATATATATATGTATAAATTTACGCGTAAATGAAATTAGCGAGCAATGAAGTGTCCGTTTTATCGGCTCGCAAGTATAACCGGTAATAAATTCCGAAACGCACACATATACAAATTTAATGCACGGACAGACGTTAACGGCACAGAATCGCGTAAACACTGAAGGCGTGTGGTCCTTATAAATAATACGGATTAATGTGTACACGATCGGCCACATTGTTATTACATTTTATGGAATTAAGAGCTCCACTATGCCCCCCCTGTCGAAACAGTGTTTAATACTATTATTATTAAGATCGATAACTAGCCAATGTTGAGGCCAAGAGTGTTGTTTCAATCGAAACATCCGATTCTGCGTATAATTTTTAAACAATACATTAAAGTGAAATCTTTTATAGCGTACTAAAATTTATATATGAGTGTGAGAGACAATGCAATGGAAACGATTTATAGTCCATCGGAAAAGGTTTACGCTCTTGTAAAATAAACCGCATCGAGCGTGTTTGTGATTCATCGGGAAAAATCTCAAATAAAGTGTGCCGTGAAATTCCTATCGATGGTGTTGAAATTGCTCTACAATGTATAGAATAACGTTTGCTGTTCATCGGTGATAAAAAAAACATGAATTGTGACGTATTCTACCCGTTTGTTATTGGTTTGAACGAGCGTGTAGTTAATTGTGCAATAAAATTTTCCCGAGCGCTTCGGTGAATACGGGAGAATTTTCCGTTTGCGCGCACAAATCAGATTACAGCCGTTGAACACTTTTACATTTTCAGCGGAAAAAGCACAATTTACAGGGCCAGCGGGGTTTTAATGGATATGGGTGGAAAAGCGCTGTGGAGAATTTTCCGCTGGGAAATCTGAAATCGGAAAACTACCACAATGCTGGTTCATGGATATTACAAACACTCGCACTGTTGATTCTATTTTAATTAGGACGTTTCAACCATCGAGTATCTAAATATGAACATTTAGTAATAATAATAATAATAACTTGTTTATTCCAGACGATAGGGAGAATAGAGGAATCCCCATCGTCCATATAAATAATATAGAGATAATAAATACAATAGCATTGAATAATAATAAATATATGTATGATTATATATTTGAATAATACATTAAATAAATCCATACATTTTAGACAAGATGTATTAAAAATATTATGAAATTAAAGTATATACAAATTAATACAACATAAGATTAGCATTTCATTTACCGATAATAAATTTTATTGTACATATGTAATAAGATGAATGGTGCTATAATTATCTCCCAAATATACAGAAACAATCACACACACACACACACACATACACATATACATACGTACATGTGTTAAAACGTGGTCAGGTATCCATAAGTGAAGTTTCTCAAAAACATAAAACTCTATTTATTGGTATTTCGTATACATATACATACATACATACATACATATGTCAGAGTTGAATTTTAGCTTCAAATTTAAAAATATTTTGACCATTTGAAATATATTCCGTCTAACCAACGTAAGTTCATTCATATGGCGAATTACATACATTCCAACTGGTCAAAATATATTACAACTGAAAATATACATCTACTATAAGTTGGTACTAGGTTTGATGAAGAGGTTAGGTTTTGGTGAAAACGTCACTCGACTAGTAAATTGAGTTAGAAAGTCACATTTTTTTGTTTTGAACTTATTATTGAATTCTAAAGCATTCGTAAAAACCTGAGAACTGTCAAAACTCAACTGTTATATTACAACTAGCGCACATTGTTGACAGTGTATTTGCACTTGTAGAGATACAATTTACTATTTGAATTATATTCGAATATAAATGACCTAAAACGCTAGTTGGAATTTATTACAACAGAAACTACACTTTGACTGCAGCATAAACATACATATATACAGTATATGTATGTATGTAGTGAAAATAAAAAAAAATTCCAACCAATTAATCATGATAGTAAATTTATTTTTCTTTTATCAAATATGTATGTATGTATGTCAACATTTTTGATACAATTCAGTTTCGTTGTTAAAAAAAAATAATAGCAATTTGTCGCAAAATTGATCTACGTATATATGTATGTATGTATGCTTATATAAAATATTATTATTTTTATAAATTTCCTCGATGAAATAACAGTTCTGTATATGACTTCAAAGGGTTGATTAATTCCCACATTTTCGTTTGTAATGTTGAACAGTATGCAATGTGAATAGCTTCAAACTACTCGTATAAATACAATTTGTCATTGTGGTGTTGATACGTGCGTGTCGTTAATACTTTCATTTTTGGAAATCAATTTATTTCAATATGCACGAATCAAAGATCAAAAAAAGCCGGTTTGGGGGGTGGGAAAGTCAGGGGCGTAGGAGGAATGGGTGTTCGGGGGTGTCGACACCCACTCATTATGCGCACGCTTCAGAACACGACGCACCAACACTTTTGTAATATTTGTTCGGCATATTTGAAAGCTTCGCATTCGAGAGAGAGAGGAGCTTTTGTAAAACGATAATGGCGGAAGTCTAGCGATGTCACCCGTAATTTCGGTAAAATTTCACGCCGCCTTCTGTGCCTGTCACCAGCGTTTTTCCTACCTTTTTCCCTTTCATACGTTCATTCCCAAACACAAATAGAGCTTGCAGACTCGTCTTTTCCTATGTTTTTCCTTTGAAGCGTTTACACATATATGTAAGTCTGTATGTGTGTATGTGGAAAAGGAAACTTTTCTCTTTGATGTTTCGTGACGCAATTATAACAAATGTTATTATGCGATCTAATTGAAAAAGCCCACCTCTTATGACGAACTTTCATTTAAATTGAAAAGTTTCTATATAATTAATGAGTCGAATTTTTATTATAATTTCATTGCAATTTTTTAGTAGGAGAAACTGTTTATACGTCAAAAATTTACTAGTTCAACATTTTATAATATCTTAGTTAAAATAAGTGTTCTGACGCAAACAATTAAAAACTATTACTACAAAGTGAGTACTAAAAGTTTCAAAACAAAATAAGATACTTACATACATATACAATTTTGCATATTTTTGATTAACAAAATTGATTGGAAAAGTTCATTCACTTGCTTTTTTACTAAACTCTTCTTATGTAGTTCAGAATCCATTTTTTTTACTAAATTTTAAATATACTTTTTGTCAAATAAAATTATTTTGAGATATTTATAAAATTCATCTTTTTTATTGTTATTATAGCAATTTCTAGTTTCAGGTTTTTTTTTAAAAAACAATAATAATTAAATTTAAAAACAAATATAAATACATATACAATAGGTATATAGAAATTAATTTTAACTAATATGTATGTACATCCAGCAATATAGCCGTTGGTTGGGTTAATACTAACCATCAAGAGGTTGCCAGGTTCAAGCTCTAGGTTGAGCTCAATTGAAGAAAATTTATTCGGAGTATTTCTGAATTGCTGCTGGTCAGACTTGGATATTTGTGACTCCAAGTCGATCCTTTCCTATCAGAGTTTGCCAAATTATCAGATTTCATTGTATTCATATAAATTCTTTGAATTATCTGTTAATTTAGTTATCATTGTAATTTAAACTCAATGTATTACATCAAATTGTTGGAAAATTCTGATTTATTGTTAAATGGAGCCAATGCCTTGTATAATTACTACTTCTAAAATAATTTTTATCACAATTTTTAAGTAGGTAAAGTTTTGAGTTAGTGCCTAAATATCTAATATGTAGATAAGTAAGTAGCTGGGGTTAGTTATACGTATTTAGTGTTTCGCGGAAGTACGTTACTGAATTAATTGTGCCCTTATTCAGGCATGTATGTTTCTAAGCAAATGACCACCTAGCGACACGTCATATATTTCACACCTGACCTCAAAGTCCTCGGGGAGGACCCCGTCTACAATTACAAGTCCGAGAGAACTACCCACCCTTTAATTATTCGCCGAACTTCCTTTGGCCGGTCCACCTCAAGATTGACCATGTCAAAGGCACAGGACACGTATTTGGAGAGCGGAGGAGGTGTCCAATATCTGACTCCTTCGCCAAATTGATTGCCACCTCTTTGTGAACTCGTATTGTGTTTCTAATTTACACTCGCCGGACAACGTTTAATTAATTCGCATCTCTCGGACGCACTTGCAACACGAGAACTATCCCTTTTGCTTTCCAAGTGAGGAATGAAACGGGGGGGTTGGGAGTATCTCCTCTCGGCTTTATCGCTTAAATTTTAACACCGATACATCACAATGCAATTATACGTCAACGGGTTGAAACAGCTTCGGCTCGAATGTCTGAAAGGTGAGCGTCGAATTTCCACGCAATTTAAACGAAGCGAGGGGTGCAACCAGCTTCAGCCACTTCGCCATATCAATCATTGCCCTTCTGTTGTTGTTGTTTTTTTTTTTTTTTGTTAAATTTATTTCGAGAGGGCACAGATGCTTCTGACACGGAATCCCTACGCGATTTTCCCTCTTTACTACGGACACCTATGGATTTTCCTCGTTTCCCACTGAAAGGTGAGCCGCTCTCTCCTCCCCTACCTACCTACTGCTGTATCGCTTTTAAGCTTCAACGCAAAAAAGTATATAAAAAAACCCCTAAGAGTACCAACTAATTGACTCTCTTAATAAATTATCGTTAGGTTTAACTTTCAAATAATATTATACTTCAGGTGAAGGAGTATGTGGAATTAATTTAATTTACACGACCATCGTCAAACTTTAGAGTTAAACTTAATTATTAAAGCTAAACATTTCATATTTTAATCAAATACATAAATTAAAAATCCAACGTCATAGATTGATGTTGCGTTAATGCTTACCACCTAGAGGCTGCAGGGTTCGATCCCGCGAGTTGAGCTCGATTGAAAAGAATCTATTCCGAGTATTTATGGTGGGCTGCTAGTCAGACTAGGATATTTGTGACTCCACGTCGATTGTTTCGGTCAGGCTTGCCAATTTATCTGATTTCATTGTTGTAACGGTTTCTCATCAAATAATCCTACCACTACAATGTCACTACTATTGGAATATGATTTAAAAATTTATAATCTATAAAATTTATAAACCATAGATCGGTAATACCGTCTATGTAAAACGTCGTTTTATCTTTATTTTCTGATAAGCAACTCACAGGCATTCCACATTTTGAGTATCAGTCATATTTCATAATGCCTGGTATATACTTAATTCTTCTAATAATAATCTAATTTTGTCGTATGTTCAATGTATGGGTGCTCCTGTATAATCAAATCCGATTTCTACTTACTTTGTCTTTTTCTTTTTGGCGTTGAGTCATTCGATAGCTGCACTGCATGAGATGTTGAATTTGAATAAAAATTGTCGGATTATTTCGAGGCTTAATTGAAGACTTAATTCGGCGGAGTATCCCGAAAGAGCGAGTTTTACTTTTGGCGCGGAGATCTCGTTGCGCGCGGTAAGCTCGTTAAGAGTGCTCCCCCTCGGTTTCCCCTTGTTGTCTTTGCCGTCACTTTGTTAAGTAAATTCATAATCATCATTGCATTTACTTAAGCACTCGGATGGGTAGCAGCTATCTTCTTTCACGAGTCGTCGTCTCGCAAATAAATATAAAAAGGTAGAAAACGGGTCTCCCACCCCAACGGCTAATGAAAATGTTCAGAGGCGGGCTGAGGTGTCAGGCCAGTTGTTCATCAAAGGCGGCTCGCTGCCTCCTCCACATCTCTTAATTACTTCTTGTTTTTCTTTCGCTGGCCGTATAATTTGACTATGGAATTTAATTCTCATCGTTTTCGATTACATCTTTGTTGTTTGCCCTTTTGTTACCATCATCTCCCCTCTCCTCTTTCAGACCAAATTCAATCATCATCGCTTTCTTCCCGGTCGGAGCGTTATTGAATTACAATTTTTCCACCGGTTTTCATTTCCGAATTGCCGTACAGAAAATTGTACTTTTGTGTGTGTAATGCGATTCTAACCCTTCAAAACTTTTCCATATGAATGAGCTTCGATTTTGAAAGCTTCTACATATACAAATCGAACATTGTGTGTATGTGTGTGTTAAAGCTTCGCAAAATTAAAGTCTTGCTTTAATCTTGCAACAAATCTGCGTCCAAATGGCCGGTCGCCTTCTCCACTTCCCCCCAACCTCCTTCGGGCTAATAAAAAGGGTTTAGGGACGACTGGCGTTCAGGCAACCCTCACATTTGAATATCCTAAAACAATAGGGGTAAGTAAACGCACACAAGGTATATGCCAGAGTGTGTCCGAGGCTTCCATTAAGTCGAAGAAAAGTTTCGGACGGTGTGGTCCGTTTCTTACAGTAGGGGGTTGTTATTATGCAAAATTCATATTTACCATGAAGAAGGGTTGATGGGGATGAGGTGAGGTTCCAAAATAACGACCGATCCATGCACGTATTGCAACAAATTAGTTTTGGGTTACGACACAATGATAGTGCGCGCATCCCTTCGAACATTACACGGTAATTACGACACATGCTTCAAATCATTCCTTGGATGCTATACAATGTTATTAATTAAAGTGATACGGAATAAATTTGTATTGTGATGTGGTGCTTTTAATATGATGCTGTGTGGAGTTACACCGCGTTTAGTTTATTGTTTTAATAAAAATATTTTAATATGCAATAAATCGCGAAAAAAAACGAAAGAGCTTTTAATGCGATCGTTTAACAAGTTATTCGAAAGGGTGGGTGGCGGGTGGGAGGTCTCGCATTTAAATAGATACAACCCTGAGGCCTTATTAAAACAAGTACTTTCGAGCAGATGTTTCCCACAGGAGGAAAGCGTAGTATAATAGTAGTATAGTGCCGGTTTTTCTCCACCTGAAGAAACCGAAATCCATAAATTTCAAAAGAAATTCAATTACAACAGCGAGTCCGAGCCCGTGGGGTGGGATCGGGGGGAAATACGGGGCGGTCATTAGGGGTTGGGGCCGTGGGAGGGTTAAGGCCGAAAGACAAAGGGGTGGCAATATTCGGCAGTTTGTATGTATATGAGCGGTCGTAAGCAAGCAATCTAACCAGATACACAGCTGGTCTTTACGTTCATTAAGATGCTTTATGTATTTACGTTGTAGGTGAGCCGCCCTGGGTCTTCTTAATTTCTGCGCAACACATTGTTATGGGTCGTGTCCCGAGAGGGGGAGGGGTGGGGGTGAGGTAAAAGCGTGGGTAGGGTATTGCCTCAATTACGGTTCTATATCACTGTGCCGTATCTGAATTTATAATGCGTTTAATACTGGTTATTCGGGGGTGAAGACGGACGTCGAATATTACTTGCCCCATTTGTAAGGCGTCTATCTCACCCCGAAGGGTGGGAGTTGGGTGGGTGCTGGCTTATCCGCCGACATCAATTAATTGAACATCATGGACACAGCACACTACTGGCCGACGTAATTCATCATGTCGACAGATACGGGGTCATTATGCTTTTTAACCCCTGAATTACTTTTTTTTCTATTTTTTACGTCAGCAATTAGGCTGCAAAGTATGTGAGGGTCATATTAATTTTTAAATACATACATACATACATAGTTAAAAAAAACATTGTGTTTTTATTTCAGAAAATATAATTACGAAACATTGAATTTAATGCATTTCAAATGGTTCTTAGAATCATTTTCCTAATTCGTTTTATAACAGTGTCATATTATATTTATGTATTTAAATCACGATATAACTGTGTCAAGGATATACATTTTGGATTATTTTATTGTATACATATGTATATCAGCAAAGCCTAATAGGTAAACCCCAATGCGCCTTCCTGGCCAATTATAAACATCGATAAATAATTTATGGAACAATTTTACGGGGCATCATAGAGACATCTATGGATAAATTTGACAAACATTTTTTCAGCATTTTATAAATCACCAAATTCGAAATGCTGAAAACTCAAATTTTTAATTCAGATTATGAATTATTAATTATATTAACAGATATACACCTAGTATGTATGTATATATTTATATTAAATACAACATCTGTGGTCAAACATTGTACAAACATATTGTATTATACAAAGCACATACAAACACCTATTAAACATCAAACATCGATCCACAATGATATCTATGGTCAAATTTGCAGCATTTATACGAGTAAAGTTGCTGAAAAACTTGAAATTTTGCGAAAAAAAGACAAGGTTGCCAATTTGTTGGAACCGTTTCCCATATCCAAGGTCTGGCCAGCAGTACCGGGCTAGAGATTGAACCCGTGACTAATCATTTGAAAGCATTACACGCTAAACAATGATTATGTATGTTGCTCGTTATACGATTGCCTCAGAAAATAACTGCTTTTGACAGTTTGAAAGTAATTTTTAATTCAAATAAAGTATATTAAAATGTTTAAATAGATTACACGAGTACAGATTGCGCATTAAAAATTAAACTTTAATCAAAATTTTATTCAACAAATGCAATAAAACCGATGACATATTTAGTTTGGTTTAATTAATTAAGATTTTTGGAAATATTTAAAAGTTTTCCCGGCAATCTTTCGTTGACTGACTAAGCCGTGTATTTTCCGACTACACGACATTTATCAAAGCAAATATTGCATCACTGCAGAGCAAAGCGCAGTTGCATTCAACTCCATTGAGTGGAAAAATGATGATGTGTGTAGCTCCACTCGGAATACGAGTGAGCCACTTCCTGACTAAATAAAACGTCCCAGGATTCGCATTCGAATGGGACTCGAAATGAAAAGAAACGGCGTAGGTACAAGCAGCAGCAGCAGCGAAACGGCAAGAAGTCATCAAGCAAAACAAACACGACTCGAGCCGGAGGAGTCCCATTCAACGATTCAACAGGACGTGCGGTTGCGCTTCTAGTTTAGTATTTGAATGAGGAGTTAAATGAATGGGGACCCACCGAGTTACCGAGATGCAGATGAGGCTTCAACTCACTCTGCACAAATACTCGCCGTGTCTCCTCCTCTAAGCCCCGATTTTATTGTGCCCCAGAGATGATGATCCCGCATGCAGAGGTCCTGTAATGAGAAGCCCACGTCCTGCGACAGACGAGCTTTGTAAATGCCCTCCCACAGTTGATAGAAAAATTAACAGAGTGGATGAGCACCCTCGTACGAAAGATTCACCCCAGCCTCTATTCTATGGAATGTTCTTCTTCCAAAGAAGCAAACAATATCAAGTGGTTTTTACTGTGTCTCCTCTTCATGCGAAATATAATACTATGATCACGATACGGGTTGAAACTCTATGTTTTTAGCGCCTCTATGTAAAATCATCGATTGCACTTAAACATTAACATAATAGAGTAGATAAACCAAGTGGCTAAACATATATATATATATATATATACCTATTTATTTTGTTTCAAGCAACGATGCACAATCGTATTAACAGATTGCTCCATAGCAACGAATGTGGTATACAGATTAAGAATCTTTAATTATATGTATATACAGGTATACATCTACATATGTATATATGTATATTTACATTAAAAACGACATATATGATCAAACATTGTACAGAAGTATTGTTAGTATTTTACAAGGCTAATACAAACATTGATTAAACATTAAACATCGATCTACAGAGATGTCTATGGAAAAATTTGCAGCATTTATACAAGTAAAGATGCTGAAAAATTCGAAAATTTGCGAGAAAATGGGTAAAGGTTGCCAATTTGTTGGAACTTTTTCAATGAAAATCAGATAAATTGGCAAACTTTGATAGGAAACGATCGACCTGGAGTAATATATCCAAGGTCTGACTATTGAGATTGAACCAATGACCACTCTGTCCGAAAGCATTATATACTAGCCACGAATCTATGCTGCTGGTTATTTTTAGCTTATAAAAGTAAATATTTGTGTTTAATAGCTCGTTTAATATGTATGTAGGTACTTAACTCATTGTGAAAATTTTCTTGGTGTAAAATTTAAGTAATGAATATGAAATTTTCAAACAGTTTTATCTTGAGTTTTGTTTTCACAAATTCTCACTCAAAGTTTATCGAATATTTTTGCGTTTAAATTATATTCGATATTATTTGCGGTTGATTTTAAATCAAACACAAACGAAGCCTTTTAAAAGCGACTGAATAAAAACTGGATCTTTTAACCGAAAAGAGTCCGCTGGTTCTTTCGCTTCAAACAAAGAACTCCATAATTGAGCTTTTTACTGTCGTCTTGTTTCATTACATTTTTTTTTTCATCCCACTATATTTACAAAGGAAATTTCAAAACGGGCAGCTCGACGTAAACATACATACACGCAGAGAAATATCTTGAATGGTGGTCGCCGTACACGTACACACTTTATATTTCGCTTTGCATTATGGATTCTGCGGACTCGCCATTAGAGGAAGCTTTTTTAATTACACATTTTCTCCCGGTGAGCGCAAAAAAAATATCCCTGTCACAAAGGGACTTCTGGCGCAACTGACCGTTTTCCACCACCACCCCCTTTTACCCCGTCCACCCTCTATTTATGTTGCTATTTTCATTTTAAATTTGAGTCTTATCGCCGCGTATTATGTTCTACGTACATTGTTAATTAGCTAATAATGAGAACGCGAAGCCTTCGACGCGACCAACTCACCCTCACGTTTCAATACTCGACACTTGTGCATATGTACATATATGATATTCCAAAATATGTACATAACCTACACATGAAATTTCCACCTTCATTAAATTCATTATAATTTACCATCATTAATGCATCGATACCGTGCATTAAAATAATAAGCATAGAAATCCGAAGCGTACGATCAGAATGCATTTTAATTAGTATCGAAACTATTATATATGTATACATATGTATTTGATTATTGTTTGAGAACCTTCACATTGTTTTTTTTTATATGCGGTGAACGCTTGTGAGACATTAAAAGATACGTTTTATTTGCTTGAACGATTATTTCGATCACAGATGACTGGGTAAGATATCGTGTTACTTCTTTGTCTTTGTTGTACGAAATTAATACATAATATTTATATTTTTTTCTATTATTGTCCTAGGTATAACATTCACTTTTATAAATAAGCTTTTATATTCTGTCGACAATGAAGAAATATAAAAATGGTCTAATGAAGTGTGCTTCCTGACGCGGCGACCACACGGTCCCAAAAGAAATTCAATACCCTTTCCAACCCCCTGTAAGGTCAACAGAGCTTCTCACAAATAATTTACGCCCGCACACACACACCACGTTTACATGTATTTTAATGAAGAGAGTCTTATCCTTCGATTAAACGAACATACTTGACATTTACAGACGCATAAATTAACGTACCGTGTTCTTTCCTTTTAAGTACACATGGCGTATTCTCGAACAGGTAACACGTACGATTTCGATTATATCTCCACATACGGTATTGTATTACCTTTTTTGTACACAATCAGTACAGCCACCGTTTATTTATTATTTATTAAATATTATTAACGTCGTTGATTAGTTCGTGTCGTGAAATATTATATTCAATGTGAATACAAAACCTTTATGGTGGTGGGTATAGTGTTTTGCGCATATCGTATGTCGTGAACCACACACATTTCTCAACC
This sequence comes from Arctopsyche grandis, assembly GCF_051622035.1. Classification (NCBI taxonomy): domain Eukaryota; kingdom Metazoa; phylum Arthropoda; class Insecta; order Trichoptera; family Hydropsychidae; genus Arctopsyche; species Arctopsyche grandis. The sequence goes on from NC_135359.1 coordinate 9,531,010, forward strand.
GATCAACAACTGTCATCGGTTCAGATGCCAAGAAGCCATTCATATTCACTTCTTCGTATAAAAAAAATAAAACAAAACGACTTGAACCCTCACTTTTCAATGAGCGCTTAACCCCAACAGTAGTGTTAACCCTGTAAGTACATACATACATGTCTCGTATTATATTACAAGCGTGTAAAATCCACATTGACTCGGATAGATTAAACAGTATCAGCGTTGAATGATTTTTTAGCGTGGAAAATACTGAGATTTTATTAAATGATACGTCGCAATCAATGCCTGTGTTACTACACTCATCTTATGACGGCCATCAAAATAGTCTCATGAGCGATAAAAGCGTAGCAAAAATAACAATTCATACATTTTATACGCGAAAAAGGATAAGATCTGGAAGTGCTGTGCGAATATTACAGAACAAACAAAATCGAACGACTCTCATCGCCCAGAGATAATCCCAAAGAGTGTGTATGTACGCGTGGGATTATCTGTTTGGGATCTGTCTTTTATCGCACGACATAAAGATTTATTATTTCAATCATCATTTCGCTCGTCGACGTTTTATATTATATTTATATATATAACTACACATATTCAGCGACATTTTATATTTTCGCATTTTACGACGACGTATAAAGAAACAATACACGACGAGTACAAGTTGTATCCCGCTCGCAATAAGCCCACACTCGATGTGTGTACTTTTTTATGTAGGGCTTTTATAGGCGCGTTATGGCAATAATCAGGATGTGACAACCCTGGACTATGAAACGAGATACGTTCTATCCGAGTTCTAGCTGAGATCATCTCGTTTTTCATTAAAACTCTAACCGAACTTTCGATTATCCAATCACTGTGTGGATTACTCCTCATCGATACATGGAATATACATACTTATATTATATAAGAGATATATGTATGTATGTATGTAGATGCATATGTACGTATTTAGGTAGGGGTTGTGTGTGATATGGTCCCTGGCGAGGAATATCTGTGAGTTTTCGCGCAATAAAACACGATCCAAGGGATTTGTTGTTTCCTTCTCCCAAATGACGGTATTTATGACGCGACTGGCGTGAGACTGATAAAAAGAGCACCCTGTGCTTTTCTCCTCCGCTTTTCGTCTTTTTCTCGATCGTAACCTTATTCGGAGACACAGCGTGTGTGATATTTTTATTTATTTATGTTTTTTTTGGATATTTCCCCTATTTTCGGTGGGAAAAATCTCACTTTTTCCAATCGAAAATTATGCTTCGATGGGTTTTACAAATAATATACGTATCATTTGCTTTAACCGAAGAATCCAACTGTATCGATAATACAGTACATAAATATATATGCAATTATAACATTTACATTCAAAATTCGTGAAGTATTTTTTTATTTTAGCACCTTTGCGTATTGATTTCTTAAAAAAGTAATTTGGCGAATTTATCAAATGACATATAGATGTATGTATGTATGTATATATGTAGCTCCCATGCGCCTTCCTGGCAAATTTTACACAGTATCATAGAGACATCTTTGCATAAATTTAACAATCATTTTTACATATTTGTAGCATTTTATAAATCAGAAACTGTGAGATGCTGAGAACTCAAATTTCACTTAAAATAGGAAAAGGTTACCAATTTGTTAGAACCATTTCAATGAAATCAGATAAATTGACAAACTCTGATAGAAAACAATCGACCTGGAATCACATATCCAAGGTCTGGCTAGCAGAGCCAAGCCAGAGATTGAACTTGTGACCACTCAATTGATTGCATTATACGATAACCACCGATCTACATTTGCTGCTGGTTAATATTATATTTTTATTTTCAAAATTTTCATATTCAAGAATAATTTTTTATATTCTTTACATATATAATAAATTATTAAATTAGTAGCACAGTTAAAAATATGAATGGGAAACCAAAAATATATTCTTTATATCTAGGAAATTTATTATATATAGGTATGTATATTTATAAGAAATAACTTATAATATAATTATGGAAATTGTATGAAAAGCTAAATGCTAAAGTTCAAAGAAGAAACTTTGAGAAAAAACATCGTATTTAAATATCATGATAGAGAATTAAAGTTTAGCATTCATATTCAAACCCAAGTCTATGTATGTACGTACATTATGCATTTCGTTGCATTTTTTCTATATTTTTTTATTGAAGCACACATATACGATCATCTTACGGAGCGTCAATTGATTTATCCCCTGAGCCGGTTCAATAGATATTATACTCTCTTTCGCGCGAATAGATAAAAATTTTATGACGCGTTCCAGCCATTAAATAGCTATCGTATCTGACGATCCATTATAAATCTATCGCCGCATTTCGCGAATTGAGCTAAACCCAACGAAAGGCTTCGTCCCCTATGAAACGAAAGAACACAGATAAAGTGCATCTATTCAATCTGCTATGCATACTGTATGTGTCTATATGTATATTATAATATATCCGCGTTTGCGGAAAGCGGAGAATATGTCGCGTTCGCCATTTTTCTGGCTTATTTATCTTTATGTGTCGGCTTTTATCTAAATCGGTGACGACTGTCGATTGATTCTGCACTCAATACTGTCATAAAAGAGAGCCGGATTCTATGGGGGAACCGCGACACCCCAAAATCCCCATGCACCGATTCCCCATTACTTCTGTGCCAACTCCCAAAGGAAATATTTCATTTTTCTACATGAAATCATATCCTGTATTCAATTGAATGCGAAAAATGTAGAAAAACCTATACTAACACAATTATTGATCAGAATTTCATAGACAGTTGATCTTTCATGCGATTTGTTTTTCTCTTATGTAATATTTCTCTTTAGAAATTAGCTCATTATGTATTGACAAGAAACACAATGCAGCCAGTTTGTCGTTGGCTTTCAGTAGCCCCATTGTTCCCATTATTGCGACATTCGATATGTCTCGTACTTTCCTTTCTTCAGTTTTCAACCCCCCGTGCAGACATTAAATAAAAATCATCATCCGAAAAGAATCGAATTTACAATCCCCAGACGGCGGCCGCCCTACCTTGTCCGCACAATTCTGCGATCCTTCCCTTGCTCGTCCTTTTCCTTCCTTTCCGAGATCGTGTCGACCCTCTCGACTCGTATCCCATCCTTTGGCGGGGCATGAAAGAAAAACCCGAAGCAGATAAAGAGCGGGCATAAAAAATGAAAACGATCTTTCATTCCATTTCGCAAATCCTTTTTGTAAATATTACCCGATGAAAATTTGCTCTCCATCTTATTATATGCTCTGGCAAGAATGTAACGGGGAGCCGGAAGAATGGAACAAAAAAAAATGGAAAACGCGAGGAAAAACGTTTTTCTTCGTTTTTCGCGGTACAAAGTCTCAACAAAACGACAACCATCTCGTGTCGATACAGGATGGATTCAAAATTCTTTTTTTTTCAATATTTTCACAAAATTCAAATACGAATACAATAATATAACAAAGATCATATTATACAAAAAAAATCATATTATTCAATGTTGAATTTTAATAATGAACTTGCAAATATATCCAAGCAGACCTGTAGATGAAATATTAGCAGTGTACACTCAAGTCGAGAAGACTGCGTTAGGTATGCCCTGAAGAAATTTTCGTATTGTATGCGCGTCTAGAAAGTGTACACGAGTCGCTAGGGGTTGATACAGGGGATGTTTGTGTGTATGTGCGCTGGGGAGCGAAATGAAAAATGAATTGTAACAAAGTCGACTCTTTCCACTGTGAAATGTTTACTAAACTCAATTTGCATATACAAGTCTGATAAAACGTCTCGGGGAAAAATGGAGTTTTCTTTTTTTTTTTTTTGTTATCCACCATCCTTTGTGTTTCGCCTCGTAGTACTACGAATTATACTCGACCGCGTCACTATGCTAATTCAAAAGTCGCAACATCTCAGCAAACCGTTTGCTCTCATGAATAGAAAATTAAAACGCATTTGCTGCATATTAAACCGCTACAAATATACCGACTTTATAATTGGCCAAATTGTAACACATACGTAATAATGTCTGTAGGATTAAATATTCATAACCACTCATAGGAATTGAATTTATATATTGCATATCAAGACTAATTACTCTGCCAATATATAATTCAGATAAAAGTGTGTGCTTAATTAATTTGCTTTTATTATTTATTAATCCAGGAAATTTACGTATCCATAACGACAAATTAAAAACATAATTGTAGTATATGTACTAATCAATCAATCTAATATGAATTCTATTCTTGATAAGATATTGATAAAGGATTGTAAATTATCGTTATTAAATTGTACTTCATTTTTTATAATGTGTCAAATGCGAATGATTGTGAACCAAAAACTTTCCTACAACATAATACATATTTCATCAAAAGTTTATCAGTAAGATATAATGTGAACGAATGTGCATATTATAACATAATATTATGTATTCGTCTAATATAAGTACGGTGACCATATTTTTTTGAAGAAAATAAAAGACACAAAAAATCGTTTCGTAACTTAAAAAAATGCTTTATAAGTTTATAAAATTTATTATAAAATATTAGCATACAAATTTATAGTTTTAAACAATCATATACACATCCTTGAAATTAATTTTGATATTTTTCACAAGAATGAACTATTTTAACGCGGGTTCGTAATATAAATAATCAAAAAAATCGTATACAGCCATTTCAATGTTGCATTCGGTATAAATGCATGCTCCTATATAATCTGTCCATTTTTAATTGGATTTTCTCATTGTCAACATATTCTTAATTCGCTAATGAAAATATTCGTTCAATGGGGGGGGGCATTAGATCCAGGGAGACAAGGAAAATTCGGCAATTTTTAAAATCAACCCATGTTGTCAGGGGCTTTTCAGTTTGTCTTCATTCTTCGATCTTTTCATTTATCAATCTTTAATCTGTCTAACATTTCTATAGCAGAAAACAAAACCGATTTTTTTAAATTCGCCGGTAGGATCGTCCTAGTTCTAGTGAAACAGCGATAGTAGACTTTGCAAAGAAAATAAAGAGCAAAAGGGTCAGTTTTAGAAAACAAATAGATCTAAAGGACAAGACGGTGAAATAAAGGACGCATGTTCACCGTAAATATAAGCGAAATTTAATTTGAAAATATCAAATTTAATCAATAGAAATTTGTTTTTGTAGAAAGGTTTATATACTGTCTTATTCTTTCAATGAATGAAACAGTTTTATCCAGAGTTTAATATAACATTTCTCTGGTTTTATCAGAATATTTATTTGAATAATGTGAAAAAAACTTATTAAAAAAAAAACGTGTAAAAGAAATGCATACATTTTCCAAAAGTAGGTAGACAAAAAATACACTAAACTATAATAAATAAATAAAATGGAAAATAGAACCAGCAGCGTGGTCTAGTGGTGAATGTTGAATTATTTCGTACTTGATGTTACGAGTTCGATTCCCGTCTCGCTGTTGGCCAGACCTTGGTTTGTCAAGGTCGATCGTTTCTATCAGAATTTGCCAATTTTTCTGATTTTAATTGAAACAATTCCTGTAAAAATTGGCGTTTCCTTCCCAATTTTCTGTTGTGAACCTTTAGCTATTGTTATATCTTAGGTTTCGCCATATTGCTCACCATATATGTCTCTGTGGTTGTTTATCGAATACAAAAATTCGTATTCATTGTTATTTATCGTATTAATACGATGTTTGTAATATCTGACCATAGATGTCAGGTATTGTTTAGATTTACATGTATGTATCTATGTATGTAATAATTATGTGGACCAGGAAGGCGCATTTGGGGTTTACCTGTTAAGCCTTCCTGGTATATTTGTAAATAAATAAATAAGAATAAAAGATAGGCAAAAAAATCTTAATAACGATTCAAATTATTTTCAGCCTTAGTGTTTACTACATACATATTTATGTATATAGGTACATGTTCATGTAATAATACAAGCATGTTTTCACGGGTAGGCAACTTACATACATAGCTTCCCCTCATTTTACCATGAAACGGAACGTATTGGTAGTCAGTGTTGAGTTATCTGCGTCGTCAATGGGTAATTGCGTAGCACGGTCGACGTCGGCGTCGACGGCCAACAGCAGCAACATCAACATCAACATCAACATCAGTAACAACAACAACACACAAGACGAGGAGCGACGAATGGTGTGTTGAGGGGCGGGGGCGGTGGCGCTGGCGGCCAATCGGCTGATGAGGGCAGGTGAGGGCAGGTGAGCGGCCATCACTCTCCCTTTCAACGGGACCACCACCTGCCCGCGGACCGGTGGACGCCCACCCCTGCAACGACCATTTCCATAATAAACGGCCGGCCCCTCGGCACGCATTCACCGACCGATCTTGAATAACAATTCAACACGATTTTTTAAATCGCATGCCTCACCTGTACGTGTGTGTGTGTGGGCGAGAGTGTGTGTGATACGAGCTTTATAATGAAACAATCAGTTTCAGACACTAGGAATTTATGACTCACGTTAAATTGGATGAATATATCAGTACATCAACTTTCGAGTGGATTCCATCGGTGTTGATTTAATTTAGAGCTTTTTCGAAAACGAATTCTTGCACGGCTCAAATATATGTAAATCTTAAAAATTTGTAATAGACATTCTGTATATTATCAGAAAATGGCATCAAATTTTATCTTCTTCGTGAATCTCTACAATAAAGAATCTCTACAAAAAAAAAAAACTATATGAATAAGACTTAGTCCAGATATACGGTAAATCTTTTTATACGATTTTAAACTTTTTAGTCTGAATTTTCTGATGCAGAATTATTTTTTCAATTAAATAAATTAATTAATTTATATACCTCATATATTATATTATACATAAACATATTTATTTATTTATTTTTATTTATACATAATACGAGGAAGGCCTAGGGGATAAACCTCAATGCAGTTTCCTAGCCAATTACAAACATCGATAAGCAATTATGTATACATACAGTATCATAGAGACATCTATGGACAAATTCGATGATACTAATATTTCGAGAAATCCATGCATTTTAAAAAACTGGGTAGCATTTTATAACATCAGCGAATTCGATATGCTATAAACTAGGATTTTGCGAGAGATCGAAAAGATTTACGAATTTGGTGGAACCGTTTCAATTAAATCAGATAAATTGGCATACTTTGATACGAAACGATCGACCTGGAGTCATATATCTAAGGTCTGGCCAACTACACAGGCCAGGGAATGAACCCACGACCACTCGATTTAAAGCATTACAAGCTAACCACTAAGCCATGTTACACATATGTACATACATATAATATATAAAAAAAACTTGGAGAGTTTGTATATTAACACTGATCTTAAAAAGGTTTAAATAGATAATAAATATACAATCGAATAACTAGTAATATATAATGGAAATAATTTTAATTACATACATGTTTTGAATAAAATTTCTAAATTTTCTATTTTTTAGTATGTCAGATGATCGTTAGATGTCTCAACTATAAAAAAATGAAAAATACACAAAACCAAAACATAGTAAATTGACATCAAAATTTAATATGTAAAAAAAATACCTACTACGATAAATTTATGAAAATTTAAGAGTCGCATTTATGTACTACATAACAGATATTTCAGACCATATTTCACTGTGATGGGATGTGGTGTGGTTTCGGGTGTTAGAACAACAAGGCAAATAATCCAAATATAATAACGACGTTCGTGCCCTTATATACGCGTATATGACGGGGGCCCCCGTTTAATACGTTCATACATCATGGCAGGGAGATGGGCCGTTATAGATATTCGGAAGGGGGGCCCCCCGTTGGGGCCCCTAAAGTTTCACATCGGCGGGGGTCCAATATAAGCGCCCGAGATTACTTCGCATTGAAACTATTAGAGGTTTCTCTCGTCTTGCCGTTTCGTCTTAACGTCTCATCGTACCTACTACGAGAGGGACCCTCTAAATGTGCCCTCCTCCTCCCTAGCGATACATCGCCGTATATATCGTGCTAATTGTTGCGAAGCCATAACAGCCTTTCATTAGCAATCGGCCGTCTATCATTCGATTGTCCGTCGGCCTTTGAATCTTTTCGATTAGCCTCTGCATTGTTGAGGCTGGGTCCATTATGAGAATATTTACGATTAGTGTCGGTACTAACGCCCCCTAATTAAGTGCAAATATATACTATCAAGTATTTTTGTAACTTTTCTCGCCAAGACCCAACGTTGTATGGTTACTTACTGTCAATAGCTCATCTTATATTAATTTATTCGTTTACAATAATGTAAAGGTAATAAAAAGTGGCGCCTATTCTATTGTGGCAATGGTAATAGAATTATATTATTATTGATACATCATCGCCTCCGAATTCAAAAGGATCGATGCAGCTTCAGTGTCTGTATTATATGTATTGTATAATAGTATCTATCGGTTGGGAAAAAAAACCGGAATAGGTACGTTTCTGGAGATTCTCCTGAGAGATACCTGCCACTCACAACACGCATTTATTAATTTACAACAATAAGAATCCCGTGGAAGATTCGCATAGTCACGGCGTCGACTTCCAGATTAAAAAAGTTCAAAGCGATCCTCCATCCATTGTTTCTCAGAGTCAATATTTGGCCCGGGATATGAACCGCCGACAAACGAACCCCGCCACGTTACATATTAATTTTTTTCTTTTTTTTTTTTATAACCACATATTAGCTTTCTTGACTCGCAGTTTTTATTTGCGGCTTTTCCGGCTTTTCCGCGGCTCGTTTTATTTTGATGCGCGCGCGTCTTTGAACTCGACTACACCGTAGATGTAATATCCTAGTAACCATCGACTTTGTGGTCGGCGAATTTTAATTATTTTTTCGCATTCGTATAGATTCGAGTGTTTGCAATAGAGATATCGGACTCGTTAGAAACAAATTATACTGGGATTACGATTCGTTTGACTCGTGCAAAAGACTAGTCTTTAAACACCGCACACGTCCCTTTGCATACTACATATGTACATATGTACATATTTCACGTGCAATCAAATTAAGATTTATTTCATACATATAAATATTGACTTTTATTTTTTTTGTTTCAGTAATATACCAGAAGAGATTAAAGAAGGAGAGACGAGCGCGACAGCGTGCCCAGGAACAATTAGAAGCTGAAATGAAGAGGAGAAGCAAAATAGAAGACGCCCTGAAAGCTTCTGGGGCGCCCGCCGAAGTTCTGCGCATAGTCACTGGTGAAATACTAGGTAAAACACAACATAATAAAGTCATCGAATGAACATGCCATCGATCGATTCGCGTTAAATTTAATGTAGGGATATTCATGTACCTATTATATACCTGTTCTGGACGTTTCTCGTCCCGTAAGTTGTGCAGTAAATGCCAATCATCAAAATCCCCCCCCCCCCCCCCTCCCCCCTCAAAGAGATCTCTGTACGAGATATTTCGCTCATGTGTATGAAGAACAAGTTTCGCGGACGTCTTGAACAGCTTCTGCGCCGACATTGAAATCACTACCCATGTTACTTGCTCGAACGGCTAATAGATTCGTAATGCTGGACGCTTGAGCTGACTAAGCTTCTATTTAACATCTGTCTATGCCAGTGGTTTTCAAACTTATTACTACTAGGCCTGCCCTTTGAAAAAATCTAATCTTGGTGCCTCCCCCCCCTACTTCTTTATTTCATAAAATAATGCAAACACAAATATAATTAAAATCAATACAATTCTTCGTCCAAACTGTATTGTCAGCAAGCGGTATTTGTTGCAACAGATTGGCCAAACATTATTTCAACCATATCAATAGCTGCCGACAGAGCTAGTGTCTCTCGTATTGTATGCGGTTTTTTACATTTTGCATTTCTATAAGAAACTTACCAAAGTTTGGACTCATTTGGAGTCAAAACTTTGGTACAGAACAAATACATTGTGAATTCCATTGATAAATAGGATGATGATTATTGCCTTGGTATTTCTACTCTCTTGATTACCATCGTTTATATTCCTATTATGTGTTTTTGCTTGTATTACCGTCAGTATCTCCATTATTAGTGATTATCTTTTGTAACTAGTTAAAAATGACGTGCGTTTCAGGAAAAGACTTTAATGTTACGTTTCGAAAGTTTATTTATAAGCATATCTTATTTTATTTTATTATTTTATGTTATAAACTAGCTTTTCGCTCCTCCGTTTGTACTAGTCCACGTCTCCCAGTTTGGAAATCTCTGGTCCAACAGAAATCCCAAACTATAAAATTTTATTAATTTCAATTCTAAACTATTTTTAGTAAAAATAGTATATGTACATATATATTTATGCAGTCACTGCATACATATATTAAGGTAGTATCGTTCAAATTAAAATACTTAAGTTGCTGTTATACAAAGCCTTGTAGATATATTGCATCATCGTAAACAAAATTTGAAACATCATTCATATAATTTTGAAGCAATAATTAACTATACATAAATGATGAGGTCAAATAATTATAATTGTTCCAAAACATCATTCATAATGTATTCAACGATATACATATATACTATTGTTGTTATGCGAAGAAAATTTAAGTATGTTACTACTACTAATATACAATATGTAAATTTTTCAAATGTTATTCTTCGTTGATACATTTCTATGACTTGAAAAGTTTCATCAGTGGTACTAAAGCTGTTATTTATTTGTTTGTTTTTAGACACAATAAGCAGTTCAGAATCATCACAACAGCGTGACAATGGTAACACCGGCGTCAACATCGACGGTCAACAGAATCAAGGATCCCAAGGGAATGGAAATGGGAATGTGGGGGGTAATGGGGGTGGGGGAGCACGTCCTGGAAGCCCTCCTTGCGTCCCCCGAGAAGGAGCCCCACCTCCCCCAGCACCTCCCCTCGCCGATAAGCAGTGGAACTATCCTGCGGCCACCCTCGACCTCATGACCACCGGTGCCGCCTTCTGGCAGAACTATTCAGGTGAGCCTCACAAATGTGAAGTTTTACATAAAACCTACAACGACTTTGCATATCAACGGATCAGATTTTATAACCGGCTAAGTCGAAATTGATTCGGGCTCATAATTGATCCTCGACTAGACGTGCGCGAGATGCGCGAGGGGTGCCGAGATGATTGGAAAACACTCGCCACCCCCCGAACCTCCCCAGGACCACCCTTCTGCTGCACATTCGCCAGACGAAAACGATCAAAAACAAGAAGGAATTCATAAAATGCCGGATTTAATCCGACGTCCGGCGATGGGGAGGCGGAGATGATTGAACGCCAAAAGAGAGCGCTCTTTCCAGTGCAATTAAATTTTCAGGAGTGAATTGATGTTGAATTTCGTCGTAATACCTTTATTGAAAGGCTTTTCATTTTTTTCCCTCGAACATTCCCTTTTAATTTGATATCGAAAATCACGCATCAAAAGCGCCATCTATAGTATCTGTAATTAAAACAGCATTCCTTCCAAAACCGGGCACATCGACCTTAAGCAATAGGCACCATTAAAAGAAATGGTTTTTTGTAATTAAAAATATCTGAATATATGTAATTCAACGTTGTTGAATATTACATTATAATTTTCCGAATTTTAACTTTTGTCGTATACAATTTTCGCTTGTATGCAAAATGGCAATTAATTGTAGGCGCTTGAAATATTTAAGCAGTTGTTAATTGAACCGAATTTGATCACATTTTATATCTAGATGTGTTCTCAAATACCTTGTTTATCTTCGAATTATAAAAATTGATTCAAATCACCGTCAAAAATCGTTCACACGACGACCGGTGTCCGTGCGTGTGTGAACAATGAATGTTACGCCGCATTTAGAGATCACAAATCGTCGTCGATCGGACGAATTGGGCCAAAGAATAAAAAAAGAAATCTCACGAATGATTCCCCTAATGGTCTATTAAGAGTCGGGTTTTTGTACGGTCGGGATCGGGATTCGATACGGCGAATTCGGGACTCAAACCGCGTTCCTGGAAGTGCTAGAAAGTAGCCGCCGAACTCACGCACAATGGAATAGTTTAACGCGTCGTCCGCGTCGATTTGTTTACAAACAGATGCTGGAGAATAAGAAAAAATCGATAAAAAACAACCATTTGTGTTACTACCACTCCATCATCATCAACACTATATATAATATGTATATACTTCGATCGATCGATCGATTTGTACTCTCATACCGCGTATTAAAATGCATCAGTAAGCACTAATGCAAACATTGCATTATCTCTGACTTGAAAATAAATGACTCATATTAGAATACATACTGGTGTTTATAAAGGATTTGCATGCAACATAGCTACGTACTAAATTGATATCTGCCCGTGGACAAAAAACGCATTTCGATTTAAATTAGCCGGCCGTGACGGTTGTTCTTTTAGGAAAAAAACGGCCAATCACTATGACTGGTGCGATATCACTATGTATGCCAGAAGGACGAAAAATCAATTTGGCTCCTCGTCGGACAGACGGTAGCGGCAGGAATAAATAAATGAAAAACGGAACAAGAAAAGACAGGTATGGAAGTGGCGAGGTCCCCAGTCGACAATGGGCACCGTTTAGGACCCTTGAAAGGACCTCAACAATGGCACGGCAGGGCCGGCTCACAATTCCTTGTCGGCCCCATCACAGGCGATTTGTTAAGGTTTCAAAGGCAAGGCCCTACGGCGAAACGTAGCCAAAACGGATACGAATCAACCCCTCCGCGAAAGGAAAAATACGACAATTAACCGCATCTGTTGCTAATAATAAAAAAAGCGTTTTTATTGACTATGGAAAAGACGCGTTATTTTTTAACGACAAGCACTTATAAAAGTTTTTAATGGTTTAAACCACCTCGCTGCATCTGTTTTACAACGTGAAACATTGAATGTCATCCGTAAGATGTAAAATTGACCGGAAAATATTCGACCGGAAGTGAGAAGATACGTGCATAGGTGTTGGAAAGTGTTTCGTTTTTGAAAGCGTTAAACTGTGCGTTTAATTGTGTTGCCCCGCGGAGATAATCTCGCACGAAGATAATGGCATTTCTGCGCCAACCCCAAATTAACTGAACCGTCTGAGGCGTCTGTCCGTCTGTGTTCAGACCCCTGCCAAAGCTCACTCTCTATTTGCATTTACATTGGGATTGAAGGTAGGGGGTGGGGTGGGTTCGCGTGTATATTAAATCTTATTTCAACTCGACTGTTCATAATTCCGTTTCGCTCACGGGGTGTCCTCCTCCCCTTCCGCCCTTAGCATTTTCACCGTCGGTCGAAATCCCTCTTTCTAGCGTAAATCTGTGGCTTAAGTATCTGCATATAAAATGCTGCTAAATAGAAGGAAGTTTTCAACAATCAATATCAGTATTTTAAACTTCGCGATTCAATACAGAAATTACATACATACATATTCTGTCATAGACAATTCATATATATGATTGATCTCAAAAGTAGCCTATAATTCATCATCAATCTTTTATCATCATGGATTCTGGAATATGATAAAGAAATAAACATATGCTAATAAATAAAACTATTTTTTCATACATCATATATCCCATGAAAAGAATGTCGCCTAAGGCGACACAACTATAGTTAGATTATTTTTGTACATAAGTATAATACTAACGATTTTTCAAATAATACACATACATATATCAATAGAGACATCTATGGACACTATAAAATTTTTGATACACAGCAAGTTTGCAAGAAGATACATTATGTAGGTAGCATATTATTATAAAATCCAACAAATTCGAGATGCTAATAACTCGAATTTGCGAGAAAGTGAGGTGGAAGATACCGATATACTGGATTCCTTACAACAATTAAGCTAAAATAAAATGAAAAATTCTAACAGGAGACGGTCGATCTATGTTTTAAAAACCACAAGACCTCGCCAGCAGCGTATTTGACCGGAACTTGAACCCACGACCTCTCTACTGTTCTGCAATAGCTCTACCAGTTCACTACGCTGTGACTTAATATGAATTAATTTAAATCTGCTTGTAGAATCTTAATAACAAACATATATACGGTATACATATATGATTTCATTATATGTATGTGTTGTATACTCACAGACAATAAGCCCCTAATAAGAAAAAAGCTCTAACTCTATAAAACCATTGACGACTAAAACGCACGTTCTCGTAGTTTACCTAGTAGGGGAGTCTCAAATTAATCTCTTTTGATATTTTCCAAGCACTAAGATCTTTGTATATTTTAAAAATTCATATCTATCTGAACGCCATGTAATATTGCGTATATTTGTGTGCCGACTTAAAGCTTCATGACAGATTTAAATAATCATGTGCGGTCCGCAGCCCACACCAGCATCTCACCTGGACGAATTGTGACTGATTATCAATTCATTTGGATTAAATTGCCCGAGTGCCCGAATCGTGCCGGCATTACCCGGTCTCCTGCTCGAGTTAATGGGAGGAGGCTGCACGACATCTGAATTATTCCTAGCTACGATCCACGACTCTTAATCCTGCTCGGTAACATTGTGTTAAAAGCGTTCCGATCATGAACTCGCAGATTTGAGTGTCCCTTGTAAAAAAATTTGCGTGTTTCCTTATAGACAAAGAGACGGCAAACAGAGGGTGGGTTCGGTGTGTGTCGAGGGTGTTGACAATAATTCGAAATGTCACCCGAGTCGTTTTCGTGTTCATTGCCTCGGGGATGAGTGGGTGGGTGGATGGGGGAGGGTGCAAACGAGATTTGAGCTTAAACGCTTTAGTCCCTGTAAGTGAGCGCGCGCCAAGATTTGATGCACGGCTCAGCGCTTTACATTTCATATCGAATTATTGTCGTTGTCACCGGTATGTATAAATATGTACAAAGATGGAGAAACACCACCCACCGCATCGGCGGAATGAATATTTTACAACGGAGAAGAAGGCGTTTTGCTACTTTGATGTTTTAAATGGAATTCGGAGTCGCTCGTCGGAAAATTTGCTGCACGTCTTTTGTGTCGCTTTGAATATGCGACGAGTGCCTATAAAAATGTACTCCTTCCCTTACAAACGAGCCTTAGATTTACATACAAACGCATTTTATTTTAAAGTGGCGTTTAATACGATCAAATATATAATTCGTCTGATTTCATTCAATTCTACACTTGTATATTATAATACCTGTAATATATTTAGAATCTATATACATACATATCAGTTAGATGACAAATGAACAATTTTTTTTCGATACGCAATATTATAAGTATTTGTAACTAGTGATGAGGTATGGATGAGAAACGTCCAACGCCAAGATTCTACATATATACAAAGTCCAATGCTATGTATGTAGAACAAAGTCTAGAACTAGACATGTCCGATAGTAAAAAGAAGAAATAAAGAGGTGTATACAATTAGGATGGAGTGCATTTTGACGTATGCATGTTGTTTTTAAAACAAAAATGCCACTTTGCCTGAAGAAAAAGATCTTAGTTCAATGTGTTTTGCCAATGATGACGTATGGATGTGAAACTTACAATGACGTATGGACGAAATTAGGAAAATATGTTGGGTGAGGTGGATGATTTGCGCAAAATAGAGACGAATAAATAAACAAAATGAGATAAATTTTACATGTAATAAAATTACAGCATGTAGTAGAAGAAATACAGAGACGTATTAAATTAATATGGAGTGCATTTGGACGAATGAATGTCGTTTTTAAATAAAAAAATGCCACTTTGCCTGAATAAAAAAGATCTTCGATCAATGTGATTTGCTAGTGATAACGTGTGGATTGAAATTTGGACATTGAACGCCAAGATGCTATACAAAGTCCAATGGACCAAAGAAGTATAGAACGATGTATGTATATTTGGCATGACGAGGAAAGTCAGAAAGCAAAATACGTGGGTGAGAAGTATGACAAGGGTAGTGGATATAGTTTGAAGAGATTGAAATGGCAATGGGTGGGCCGCGTTGCTAAAAGAATTGACAAAACTGACAAAAGAAGTGCTAGAATGGTACCCGAAAGAATGCAAAAGATACCTTTACTATGCTTATAATGACCATGTAAAAAAATATTATCCTATATAGTATTTCCAATTGAAAATATAAACACCTGCAAAAAAACGTTATATCAAATGTACATATGTATGTGTGTAAAACAAAGTTCATATAAGATGTCTTATATCTCAAAAACATCACCACATACGAATATATGTATGTATATTGTACTGTTTTAAGTTTTTTTCCAATTTCATTCATCCCAGGTGAAATTGATAAGGTTGTTTCTTTGCCTTTTTTTTAAGGGGCTAACTTTTCGGCTGGCTCACGGTGACAGAGCGGTGCCTGCGCCCCCGGGGCCCCGCGCCTCCGCCCCTCGACCCCCTCAGACCCGCCCCCTCGGGTGCCGACGGGCGCCCGTTTTGCTTTGCAGAACTTTATTCAATTTCACGCAACGATGGCTGCTTATTACAATTTACAATTTAGTACAAAAGCGAAACAAGTTTTTCTTCTCGCAGGATCTTTCGTTCGCTGGTCCTTTGGGTCGGGGCCGAATTTCCTTCCACTTTTTATGTTGTTGTCCTCGTCGTCGCTTAGGTCGTTCTGCCGACGGATATCTATTATTATTTTGTAGGCGTGTTGAGTACGTGTGATTTTTTTTTTGCAAAATTTTAATCCGTTATCGGAATTTGCGCTAATTAAGATTATTGCATTATATTATATATCGTGAGAATGTTTCGCAAGTTCGCCATTATTTTATATAATTAAATAAACACTAATTTTTATATCTAAAATTCGCAACTTTCTCTATCTGACATATCAAGATGAAAAAAATCTCACGTCCATCTTATTGTTGGCGATTTTTATCAACGTTTTATTCATTATATTTGATGTGTTGAACACGGCTGCAATCGTGAAAACGTTCGAGCGTCTATATATATAGGTATAAACGATAAAAATACTACAAATTTAAATCAAAATCGTATATAAGATGTGCAAAATCATTTTGGCGTGTAATTTGTATGAAAATTTTCCGGCGGGCAGAGGGAAAAATCCCGCTTACGGCTACGAACCGTCCGCCTCGCCCTCTTCTACACATCACCCCGATTTTTCTTTTTCTACAACTCAATCGGAATAAAATGATCGTGTTTTTCTTTGTGCTTTTTAATGTTTCACTCCTCCTTTATTGCCCCGCAGTGCCAAATTACAATATTCAACCCCCGCGCTTTTCCTCTATGCACAAATATAAAAAGCGTATAATGCATTCGTACCCCTTTGCGTTCGAAGGTTGTTGTTCAATTTAAATTTCGCGTAACTTTTTTTTTAATAATTCTCTCTAGACTTTGAGAGTTGTTCTCTTTACGTTTCTATTACCTGTCCACGTATTCGAGGGGGTTGTATTTAATTTTAAAGTTGTCTCTCGGCAAAGTCGTAAACAACGCGGGTGTAGCGCGCCATAATAAACCGTCGCCTTTCAAACATAACTTTTTCAATAACGCCGTTTCGTTTTACGTCGCTACGAATACCGAAACACGCCTTTAATACTATATACTACAGTCTGTGTAAGATTCCTGCTATAAATATAATAAAAATGCTGACATAAATACGTATGGTTATTTATATAAATATATAAAGAGAATCCGGTTTAATTGATTTGATTTTAAACAAATTTAAAGTTTTATAATGTGCATTTTCATATTAATCACAGTGCCTCAACTAAATACCTTATTTTTGTCTCTTTTATCAGTCTTTTTCACAATTTTCACATTAGAAATGAATTAGAAATTTATTAATAATTATAAAAGTAAATAATTTGGATGTTTGAAAAAACAGAAACAAACTGCATTACAATGTATATAACATTGACACCAAAAAAGTTTCTAAAGAAAACAACAATGAAAAATATAAAATAAAAAATGCATTTAATAATGCTAGATATGCGATATATGTAGGATATATTACTAAAAAAAATTAATTACATGAATAATTGGTAGAAAATGGATTAATGTGAAATAACGAAGAATTATGGAGGGATCTGATCGGGCATTGGAATAGGATCTTACTTACTATATAAATAAGAACTATCAATTATATAATTCAAAGTCTGAACAAAAAACATAACTCATAAATTTTCCTCCTACATATATTGTAAGGAAACCAAACGATAATTGTGAAGAAATTTGGAATTGCGTAGGAGTGGTATTTTTAAAATTATTAACATGATAGAAAGGATTCCAAACAGTAATAGCAAATTCCAGACGACTTTGCTAATACTGTTTAGAATCGAATTGATTAGAGATTCCTTCTTTTCAAACAGAGTGGTTGAAATTTGGAATAGCCTTCTCAACAATACAGTCAATTCTAAAAAACTTAATATTTTTAAAAACAAGCTAGATGTCTTTCTTAAACTTGAAGGATTTTTATAATTCTTCTTTTCCATTATCTCCAGTTCTTTCTATATTTTCGTCGTCTTTCAGTCATCATTTTACTGTTCTATTTTTTTTTTTCATCTTTTTGTATTTTCTTTAATTTCGTTATTTTTGTTTTTGTTATCGTTTTACTTTTCCTCTGTCTTATTTTATTATATGTAGTTATCTTGATTTTTTTTATCTTTTAATTTATATAAAAGTTAAAACCCTTGGGTCTATCGTCCTCCAAGTATGTTAAATAAATAAACATTTAAAAAAATAGGGATAATATTTTTGGCACGACTGTAAAATAAATTACACGACATACATATTTATGTCAAAACGACATTTAATGTCAAATTAACATCTCTAAATTAGCTCGCACGACCCAATCATAGTCCGCTCGGCAAATCAAACGTCAAATGAGTTGCCAGTAACAAAAATAAAATTTGACGTTTCAGTGAAATCATCGGTATTTATTTTTGTCAAATTTTATTTTTGTTACCGGCAACTAGGGATCCCAAATCCGAATATTCGAATACTTTTTATACGGACTTATTTTTTTATTTTCAATATACAGCACATTTAGTTCTATTTGATGTTACAGATAATGATTCTCTTAAAATTATAATAATATATTGAACTTCTTAAAACTACAAATAAATAATTTTAAGCTACTATTCAATATTCGAATATTTGGGATCCCTACTGGCAACCGATTTAACGTTTGATTTGCCAGGCGGATACCGATTGGGTCTATTTTAGAGAGGGGCACTCTTTTTATTTGCAAGGCGAAA
This sequence comes from Arctopsyche grandis, assembly GCF_051622035.1. Lineage (NCBI taxonomy): Eukaryota > Metazoa > Arthropoda > Insecta > Trichoptera > Hydropsychidae > Arctopsyche > Arctopsyche grandis. Next base: position 9,550,131 of record NC_135359.1, read on the forward strand.
TGTTTTAGAGTTGATCATTTACATTTAGTGTCATGATAAATACCTAACTTGTCTGGAAACAGGGCTATTTTGCCGAACCGATAGATGGTACCCTTTAAAATATTTACGTGTCCTCGAAAGTCAGCCGCGCTACTTTCGAACACTACTAAAAGCATCCGACCGATTGCAAGCAAATGTCTACCTACTGTCGACTAACAAGTTATGTACTTGTTTATGAAATCATTTTGCTAGAGATTTGTCTCAAGACAAAGACTAGTGTCCACGTTGGCATCCCATGAGTACTTTTCGTGTGTAAAGTTTTGAGTTCAAAATTGTAATATGTAAAATTTGTCATTGTTGCAGAGTCCCTGGCGCAGGAGATTGAGCTGGAGCGGAAGTCGAGGGCGCAGGCCCTGGAGCGTGACGTGAAGTCTCCTCTGGGTGAAAGGGCGGGCTACTACAAAAGCTCTGTTTTGTTCAGCAGCGCCACTTAGCTCGCGGGGGGCGCGCGGGAGCCAAGCCCGGGGCCTCGCGCGCCCCCAACAGACTCCTCGCTCAGGAAGCCCCTCATCAGCGTCAAACCAGAGTTCAGGGAGACGCCGCACAGACCCAACTGAACACCAATCCTCACCCACCACCACTCACTATCTTCGACATGTCAAAGCTCCTCGATGCCCGCCCCCCCCCTGGTGGTCGTCGTACGCCGATCTCGAACTAAACGCGTGTGGAGTTTTACAATTTATGAATCACATTTTGTACATCTTTTAATTTATGCGTTCATTTCGTTCGACAGTTTTTATGGGTCCAAGAAAAAGAGAAAAAAATAAAATAATAAAAGAAGCATGCAATTACGATAATTATACCCGAACCTAACCTACACTCGGCAGTGTATGTAGATTGGAACATTTCTGGCTTAACAACAACATTTACATTTTCATTTATTGTTATATACTGTGGAACGTTAACCTATTGTTTTCAGTAATTAATCTCATTTTTTTTATTATTATTTTTTGTGTTCATTATAAATAATAAATAAAACTTCTAGTCTAATATAAACTTATTGCGTATAGTAATTAAAATAAAAAAGTCTTATTATTAACGTCGAAGAATTTTTATTTAATTGACGCAGCGATAGTTTGAAGTTCCACTCAAGTCGAATGTTCGTGTCTCCGTGTAAAATATTGTTCATATCTAAATTTTCTAAAATTGAAATCTACGATCTGTGATTTGTACAATTTGTCTTTTGATGCCTTTTTGTACATCTGATTTATTTTTTAAATCGCGATCCGTCGGATCAGTGTTCAAAGGGCGTATGTTCTCCAAAAAATAAATACATATATACGAAGAGAAAACAATATAGATTCGTGTATCTCATGCATAAAAATGTGCAAACGTTCGTTTTTCTTTTTGTAAAGAAGACATACATATTAAAAATCTAGTGATTAAACTTTTGTAGGAGTCCTGTATATAATAATTTGAATGTATTCTTATTTTATTTTCTCTTTTAGAGACTTGTATTTGACATAGTTGAATTTTTACATATATTAATTAAAAAAAAAACAAATATATTATATATTGAAAATGATCGAAGTAAATTTTTGCTTAGTCGTTTTTTGAAAGCACACGTACTCGTATCTTCATCGAGGTGATGATGTTAAATTTTGATCTAATTTTTAGATAATTTCTTTAGGAAAACTTTAGTGTTAGTCCTTAATAATAACGATATATTTTAATCATTATTTTTCTTATTTTCAAGTATTTAATTCCTGGAAGGCAAATTTTACTTCGTGAATTCCAAAGGATATGATCGTGATATATATTTCTTATAGGTTTAATATTTTAATTATACTTTTTAAGTTCAAAATTTAATACCATCATCGAGGTAAAATATCGATTTAATATTTTTAAGTACATATTTACATATTTTATTTATAATTATATAATGTTATAAGACTGCTTGTGAACGCATATTATAAAACAATATTTTATTATAAATTATTTTATGATTTTGTCAATAATCCGGATTTGTTGAATGGATTGTGAAATTATGTGCATTTATATTTTAAATTCAATGAGGAATAAATCATTAAAAAAATTAGGTGTATTTTATAAATTAAATTGAATTATGAATTGGACATAATCTTCTTCCATATAAATTAATTTATAAACGTAACTTTTGATATATAAATTTGAGATGATCTTAATCAACACAATTTTGTGGTTTTTAGTAGTAAATAAATTATTGCGATCGTAGTGAAATTTAAATTACATATGTTGACTGTACAAATTATAAATGTTAGGTTATTTGTGAATAATTCATTTATTAACTAAAAAAGAACTACAAGTGTAATTATCAAATATCATGATTTCTTGTATATATGATGATTCATTTGTCTATGCCATATTTAGTTCATAAATGCGTAATTATATATACATATATATTGAAAAAAATATAAATTTATATATATAGAGGTGAATCATTCGAAGTCACCATGTCTGTGCTGAAATTCATAGAAATGTTAATGTCATTGGTACGAACGAAGCCATCTCTTAAAAGATTATTAGTAATCTGCGCAAAGTGTTCAGGTATGTTGATGTGATGTAACTGAGTGTGAGTCTGGCTGTAAATTTTTGGAATTTGTAAATACTAAAAAAAAACAGGTGATATTTTTCACGCAGTTTTGGTGTTGATTTGAATGATTCACGAAGCGTAATTTGTACTAATGAATGGTAGTGTAGAATTAATACCGTGTCATTTGCAATTTAGCTTAATTGTAACATTTAGACGTGTAAGACATTGAAACTTTTATATATACGTATGTATGTATACATATGTATATATATAAATTTGAAAAAAATCATCTAGTTTACTTGTGCGTTCAATGGCGACAAAACATGATGAGCAACTGTATTATCATAGTTTATCAAAAATAAAAAAATAAAAGTAAAAATAATAATCAGTAATAAATAAATAAATATGTAGATTTTTGAGATACCTGTAAGTGATATCCATAAAAGAAAACCCGTACATATTTACCGATATCAATTGAATAATTGTTATATGTTTAGGATCGATCCGTGTGAACGGCATTTGTGAATGTGTGATTATTTCCCCTCAACTTCCCCAAATCCCCAAATCCACCCCTTACCCCTCCAGCCACCCAGCAGTAAATAAAACAATGTTTTTCTTTTATTGTGAATATTTTACCGAATTGTTTCCAGCACGTTATGCATACACAAAAAAATATATACGCAAATTAAAAAAATGTATTTGTAAAAGTATAGATATCTGTGCATAACGCCTATTATACTATTATAGTCTTTGTATAATTTTATTCGGTCAAGTCAGCATTTTCGTGACTGTCGATTGCTTTATATGAAGTATTCGTGAAACGCTTTAATTATTGTTTTTTTTTATTATTAAATTATTATGTATTATTATTAAACTATTTGGGCAAGATTTTTTTCTTTATATGTAAATAAATTATGTGTGTGTGCCTTGTATCGTAGATGAAAAGACAAAAATTAAAAATCAAATTTAAATCGAAATTTTGTATTCTTCAACCTCAAATATTCCTTTACCACATGCTAAGATTAAAATGCAATTTCAACATGAATGAAATACTGCAATTCTGAGAATCGTAACAAAATGCTGCAAAGGAGCATCGTGGATGCTATCGTATGATATTAAAAAATGAAAATCGGCCTGACGAGATCAAAGGCCACTAAAATAATATTATAAATCGTGGAATTTTCATTTATCCGTATCACGGATTCCACAGCCGACATTCGTTGTACACATCCCCGACTCTGCAAAATGAAAATATTCCTTCATCCCCAAAAATTTATTTGTTCGCCGCTATGTGCTTATATTTTTCTACACATTTTACGATACGATCCATCAAATACTCGTGGGGATGGAACGAACATAAAATATGAATAAAATTTGCAGTGTGTATTTTTTTTTTTTGTTCATCTTCGCGGACGAAGGGGAAGCCTTCGGGGGCTGACCAATGCAATATCGATGTGCAATCGCTTGAGATATGAGCAAAATTGACGAGAAAAAAGGTTTGAACATAAAAATACATACATATATTTACAATGAACTCTAAATTTTTACACACACACAGACATGCATTGAATTATTCATAAATAATTTGACACAAGTGTGCAGTAAATAAAATGTCAGCACCGATGATAAAAAACCCAATATACATATGAGTTATATTATACATAAGTGTTTGGCATTTATTTACATTAAAAATTTGTTAATAATTAAATAATAAAAAAAATATGCAGGAAGTCATTCTGACACCTGCATTTAATGTATTTTTTTTTATGACCGGCGATCGGACGTTGACTTATTGACAATCAATTGACATTTCGCTCCAGGAACGACAACACGACAATGATGATGTCCGACGGGAAAGGGTCGACAAATTCCACCCCTAGGGGAAAAGCCCCAACGTTTCGAAGGGGTGCAGTTTTTTTTAAGGCATACACTCCGATCAACCGCAAAAATTTAATTTAAAATAATCACAATAAAAATATAATATATCATAAAAACACGATATTGAACACACGGAGAAAAATATAGAAATAAATACAGAAATAATATGTACGTACGTCAGCATTCTAGTCGTAGTAAAATACTGAGACTTAATTAATGAAACAGAAGCAAAGATAAAAATCAATTATTCAAATTATAATTTTATATTTTAAGTATTTAAAAGAGAATCGTTTTTTTGCTAGTATATTAATAAACCGTATAATAACCCCGCCTACAAATAAGATATTTTTTATTATATATTACACATAATCTGCATATAAGATGTATTTAGTAGATGTTATCGACCGAATGTTGCAATAAATTCTTATTATATATTATTATTTTATGTTTACACCGTCAGTTTTTTGTTACCATTACAGGTTCACGTCTTTTTTTTGTTTTTGTTTTTAAGAAAAACGTTAACGATGGATAAATAATATAAATCTAAAAAATGAACACACACGAATGGAAACATTTTAACAATTTTGCATATATTTATTTATTTCAAAGTTAAAATTAGACCGTAGTGACTTAAAAGAGAACCGCAATCTATTGCTATGAATAAAATATATGTATAACTAAATAAATTGGAATAGTATTATTATTTATATACATATTACAATTTTGCCAAATTGAAAATACAGATTTAATTCAGGACGTCCCTATGACTAAGCATGCACATAAATAAAATAATAAAATATGAAAAAACATGTACCATTCCAAATTAAACAATCCACCAACCAGAACAGCATATTTAAAATAACAAACGTAGTTGGGTGTAGTGGTGAGGGTAAAAAGATTGAAATGGCGATGGACAGGTTACCTAGCTTGAAGAACGGACGAAAGAAGTGCTGGAATGACACCCGATAGAATGTAAAATGATGCAGGAGAGATGGGTGGATGAAACCAGAAAAATGTGTGGGATGAGATGGGTGAGATTTGCCCAAAACATATGAAGAATGGAATAATGTTGGAGAGGTTTTCATTTAGCAGTGGATGGCGAATGGCTATGAATGATGATGATGGTGAAATCAGAGCTAACAGCATTCTGGTTAAGCAACTTGATTCCCCTTGCGACAGGTAATGAAGCCATCAAATTAGTACGTGCCACGAGAAAAGAGATCAATCTGCGGCATCTATTAATAGTTTATAATATACTAGTAATAGACCTGATGAAAATTTAATCGAGTATATTATATGTAAAAACTATATAAAACACCAAAAGAAAAAATAATTTTTAGTAGATGGCGCTAAATGCTCGTGGCATTACTCTCCAAGAGGATATATACAGGTTTTTTTTTTGATTTTAGCTCCCAAAACTTACAACGTCTCTTTTGAAATTATATATTAGACTAGTGGTTTTACCCGGCTTCGCTCGGTATTTATAATATAAACCGCTTAAATATGGCTAATCTGATAGTAAACATTTGATTAAATTTATTTGAATAGTTTTATTTTATTTAAATTTATTAGTTTATTCGAATATTTATTAGTTTGTATTATTAAATTGAACGTCACGGATTTTACAAGCCAAACAAACAAACATACATACAAAGTCTCTTTCGAAATTATATTTTAGATTTAAACTAAAACTAACATATTTGCCTCTGTCCTAATTTTCTCTCTGAAAATTATCTCTTAACCCTAATTTTCTCTTTTAAAATTATCTCTCTGAAATAATTTTAAACCTGAACTAAATCAGAGATTTTAATTTTCAATTAACATTTATCGCTATATACATACATATGTATGTATGCAACTACTTTCTATCCCATTCAAAAGGCAAATAAACAATTATTATTATACATCATTTAAATATAGATATATATATTTTTTATTTTTTATTTTTTATTTTTTACATATACATATACCAGGAAGACCTTACAGGTAAATCCCAATGCGCCTTCCTGGCCAATTACAAATTTCAATTACAATTACAAATGCAGCATTTTTATTACAAGTCGTTGAATTACGAGACACTGAAAAACTCGCAAACTAACGAGACATCTATGAATTGTACATAAATTTTATTGTACATCAATCATACTTCAAATAGTGGTGACATGGTAGGTAGGAAGGATTTTTAGCCAATTTTTTTTCCGGGAACCGTTTCAACAATGAAATCAGAGAAAATTGGCAAACTCTGATAGGAAACGATCAACCTGGAGTCACAAATCCAGGTCTGACCAACGGCATATTCTGAAAAATTCATTTTCATTCGAGGCCCGGGCCCAGGGATCGAACCCGGCGCCTCTCGACGCTAAGCAAAAGCTATGCTGCTGGTATATATGTAAGCTATATATGTACATAATACATATGTATGTAAATATACCCTTATTTTTTCATAAAAACCAACACTGTACATTAGTACATATACATATGTATGTATACAGCGTTGACCAATATCGTAAAAAACCCATATTCCCGATTTCGTTCCCGGGAAACTCTACCCCGTTTTTCCCCTCTGATTCGATTACACTACATGCAATTTTCCGTAGTGTCCGACACGGAATTTCGTGTGTGTGCACATTGCTCGCGTCGGATGGATTTGCGAGTGGATTTCAATAGATATTGGGTTTACATATCGGAGGGAGAGTTTTATTGACATATGTATGTATGTACAAAAATGGCCCGCGGCCGCTGACTTTCAATATTGAACGATGGCCATCATACGGTGACCCTCCGTTGTTCGCGGAACCGTGAACAAATTTTAATGGATTGCCCTTGAAAATTGACATTTTCGAGCGGATTACCGACACTCAATCGGCGGGTGTCCGCTATTTAATTACGCACCAATTCTACGACTCAATCGATGGTTTCAAGCTGTTTAATTACACGTGATAAATTTACTAATACAATTTGTTAATGTAGTTAAACTTTTAGAATACATTAGCGAATATATGTACATGGTATAATTACATTGACATTTTGTATGCTGGCGTGTCAATGGAGGTTTCCTATGTGTAAGCACGAAACATTGAACAACTGTAGCAACACTTACAAATGTGTTTGCTAAAATTTTCTTTGGAAATATTGAAAGTGTGCGCCTTTATAAAAGAAAGCTATTAAATACTAAAGAAATTTTACCAAAATATACATATATACAAACAAAGATTATTGATTAATATTTTTATTTTCACGTTTTAACTTATCTACGTGTAACATGAATTTAAATTATATTATGGAAGAGTAATAAATATACACACATATCTATGAATGTGCCGATTATTAAAATTGGAATATATACATATGTACATATCTTTCTATTTTTTTGTGAATCCCAAAATTCTACATATATTATATAATGAAATAAATAATTTTTTTCTTAAACAATGGGAAAATATTAAAGATGGAAGAAATATAATATACATTTGTAAATATGAGCCGTTATATTTGGAAGTGGCGGAAGTCCGATTTTCAGTGTTAAAACACTATTTCTGTTTTACTTAATTCAAAAACCGTTATCGCTTCTTCTAATTTGATATTTCCAAAATCTCGAAAAATCAGAATTAACGTATGTATGTTTATTTATTTTTAAATATTGTTAAACGCAAAATATGATATTTAATTTCTCGAAATTTATTTATTTGTTTATTCAATTAATCACATGAAATTAATCAGAAATGAAGTATTATGCCACTTTCAAATATAACGGCTCATATCTTACATATATTTTTATCGTATAGATTTGTTTTCAATTTTTATTTTATTTCTAAAACGAATTTCATGAGTTCTTTGTTTATAAATATTTTTTTACTACCAATTCTCCTATTTAACACATTATGATTTTCTCACAGAACTATATAACTTTCTTTTTCTTTTTTTTTCTTATAGAACTATATAACTTTCATATATCAATCGAAAATTTGAGACATCAACATGGTTTGAATGACTTTAAAATTAATTTTTGACATGAGATTAAAAACAATGAATCTCTCCCAAGAGGCTATCTAATCGAAGTTTACAAATTTTATAAACAATCACTAGAATTTATATATGACTAATGGTGCTACCCGGCTTCGCTCGGTTCCACTTTTGACGATCTCTTCCGTTTTAGCAGGGATATAATAAAAGTATCTTGAAATGGAAATGCAGTCTAGTAATGAGAATCCCGTCGAACCATGAATAACTTCACTTGTGTTTTTACCAATCCAGCCAATCAGAAACGAATTACAGATGCCGTTTCGATTTTATATACAAAAGCAATTTCCTAACGTTTAAGAAAAGCACTCATTTGTGAGGTCATTCTTTCAGATTCCGTTAAGATATTTCTAACAAAAAAATAGAGGTTCGTTATTTTCAAATAGAGATCTATACCTCTTTAGACTTGATGATTTCCTGAAATTTGGTGTTTCTTTGCATTTTATTTTTTCGGTTTATTCTAGTTTTATTATTTTTTTGATATTATAATTGTCAAAACCCTTGGGTCCTTTGTGATACCACCGCTCCGAAATATGTATTTTTAAGTAAATACATATTTCAACTTCCTTTTGAAAATAATTGGTTAAAGGTATGTTATATTAATTTAAAATATAAATCGTAAAATCGTGATAAGGAATAATGTAAACATATGTATGAGCGTCATTCATATGGTAGAGTAAGTAATAAAATAAAGCGCTAACAAAACTTCTAGTTACATATTTGAAAATATCAAAGGCTGGTATTGAACTATGAACTTTAAAGTATACGGAATCAACGCTATAGACATATTTTCCATAATAAGGCATTCCGGCGACCCTAATTTACATAATGCGAATCCGATTGAGCGGACAAACAAATGTCAAAGCAAAGTTCAATAATGTTTACCCGTGTCAAATGATTATAGAACATCGGCGAAAATGCTCACATTTAATTACCATCATCGCATCACAACATCATTTACATTGCTCGAATTGGCGTCGTCGGTGTGTTGAAAGAGAAATAGGCGTCGAGCGCAATATTTCACCGCTAGGAAGTCACGGTGGATCTTGTGCTCGGCGAGATAATAAAAATCATCGTAGTCGTATAACTTCGTAGTAATGTGTATCTGGCTCCATCATCGCCTATTACCGATGCGATCTCGGGATATCCCTCGGTCGTTGTTGAGGTGTTCGCTATGCTCGTTCGCACACACGAACCGATGTGAGAATTCCAATTATGTCTGCAATGTGAATTATTGCCGTGGGACCGTATAAACTCGACTTGATCCGATACGACGCCGAGTGATATAGATATCCTGGCCAAAAGACCCTCAAACTTTACCCCAAACGCTGGAAAATAGTCTGTATGTAGCCTGCGAAACGCGACCCTCACGTTTATTGATAAATATATTTGGTAAGGCGAATCCATTCAACCAATATTACAGTCCGATTGCATTACATACTTCTGGCCATTCCAAATGTAACGGAAAATTATATGAAAATGCTGATTGAAATAAAATATTACATACGTTTTAAATATTCACCTTAGTGATGTACATACATATAATAAAAATTGTATGCATTTGAATTATGTGCTAAATTGGTACAGGATGCATTTCTCTCAACCTAGTTCTGTACAATTTTGATTTAAGTACGTACCATTCATTTACATATATTTTGTAATTAAATCACTACTTTACATATATTTATAATAAAAAGTAAATTTTATCTAATCTTACTATGATTTTATGTGTGTAGAAATCTTATTTATATTTTTGCATTTAATAATATGCAAACTTGAGTTTTTTTCCTTAAAAATATTTATTTACATATTTCTTTAATTGTAAGAATATTACCTGTTCTTTTTTAATTACAATTATTTATTCGTTAAAAAAACTGTGAACTGTGTATATTTAATATAACATTATTCAACATTAAATGGTTGAATTTCCTTTATTATTTACCGATTTGTTACAATTGTTTGTCCTAAAAAAAAAAACCTTACGCATTCGCTTTTGTTTATTTTAGATATATTTACATAATTCAAAGAGAACTAAAATTTTTTGTCAATATTTAAAGTATAGGTACCTATATGAAGCATTATATCTGGCAGAAGTTCAATTTTCAGTTCCAAAAACACTATTTCTGTTTGATTAAATTTACAAGTTGCTTTCACTTCTTTTAATTCGATATTTCCAGAATCTCGCAAAAGCAGAATAAACGTATTACAGCAACCAGTTTCTTAAAATATTGTTAAACGCAAAATATTACATTTAATGTTTTGCGAAATATTTCTCAAAAGAGAAGTGGACTTGGGCCACTTTATATAACGGCTCTTAATAGGCTTTTGTAAATAGTCTGATAAATTGGCTTTTAAAATAATGTAATTTTGGTCACTCAACTGCATTGAAGCTTGAGTTTTTGTTCGTAAGTAAATTCCCACTCATTCTAACACACTATTTAATTTTTTCATAGACGATTTTAAGGGGTGCTAGGAGAATGGTACGCGACCCTCAATTTGAGTATCGTCACAGTCTCAGCCACTTAAGCTGGGCCGCTTCGAGCCATTCCTAACGTAAGTAAAGGTGAATGCAATCTATTTCCCGGTGCGCGAACGGGGTGGGTGTTCTGTGGGGTGGTCGGATCAACCCCTTGAACAGGTGAACGCAGAACATACAGAGGAGAGAGAAAACGGGAGAGGAGACTCGCGTGATATTTATGTGCGTTATATTAACTCACTACGTGTGTCACTTTTAATGAAAATACTATGTGCTGAAAACATCCCGAGTGTGGATGTGGGGTGGGTGGATGGTGGGTGGGGCGGCATCTACGCCGCTACCAGAGTAATATATAGGCGAAGAAAAGCTGGCAATAATTCTTCTGTGTATGGAATGAGGCGTGTAATGCCGTAGCAGTTATAATGTAATTAATTTCATTGGGCCGCGATAAATTTCAAAGAATTGCACTTTGCGTATTTACGTCAACTTTGTATGTGTATTACGTACATACATACATCCATATATTGCACATGTGTGTTTGTGAAAATTGAATTTGCGATGCCCTCGTAATGCAATTACACTGAAACGCATATAATTACATTAGGGCTCATAAAAGCAAACGCAACGCTTGATTAACTATACGTATTTTGTTCTATAGAGGTTTCATTTTTACTTTATATTGTACTTATGTACCTTACATATGTATGTTATAAGAGTAACGATACATATAGTTTTGATAGATTTTGAATTTCAGATTGGGATTATGTACCTATATATTTTATCCACCAATAATATACGTAACATACATATTAAGATTTTACGATACTAAAATCTAAAACTAAAACTAATTTATATTATATATGTATTACACGCTAACCACTCATCACTGTTGTTAATCAGCAGCATAGTTCATTGGTTAGCGTGTAATGCTTACGACTGAGTGCTGCTAGACAGATCTTGGATATGTGACTCCAGGGCGATTATTTCCTATCAGAGTTAGCCAATTTATCTAATTTTATTGAAACAGTTCCAACAATTTTGCAACCTTGTCCTATTTCTCGCAAATTGACTGTTTTCAGCATCTCGAATTTGCTGATTTATAAAACGCAAAAATTTTTGGCAAATCTATCTCTGGCTCTATGATGCTCTATAAATTGCTTATCGATGTTTATAATTGACCAGGAAGGCGCATTGGGGTTTACCTGTTAGGTCTTCCTAGTATATACATACATACATACAAAAATATGTACATATGCGTGAATTAAATAAATAAATGTTTAAATCTCCACTTCATTTTTCTGATTAGCAATTAGGAATAACTATTTTATTTAATTCAATCTGCTAGTTCAATTCTCTAATTTTTCATTCAAAATGATATTAATAAATTGCTTGTCATATTATTTTTAAAGTTTTTTCAATTTTTCCTTATAAAACGTTTTAATAAAAATGCATATTTTTTTATTTTAAAATCTATACTTAACAAAAATGCGGTTTTTTTTTAATTAATACATGTATGTAAGCACTACATTTTCACAAAAATTGATCAAACAGTCATCTTCTCTTCTTTAAATTCTTTAACTAAATTTGCATGTCATGGTAGAAAAATTGTAATTATGTATTTATTTAAAAAAAATCTTAAATTTTTCAAAATTAAATAAAAATAATCAACATTGATATACCTCATATGGTGTATAGGGATGAAAAAGGGGGATGAGAGTAGGATCGTTGTATAAATTCGGTCTCGAAAGGCGTTTAAATGCGAGCGTATGTGAAGTTCCGTAATTAACATAGTAATAATTTACCTGGATGTTGCCGGAGGAAGCTGGCGAGAAAAGTGGCGAATATTCCAGGGGGTGGTAGGGGGAAAACTACCTCACATCCATACGACACTACACCCCTGGAATGATTTACGATACAAAATGCAAATAATAACGTCACGTGAACATAGACACTAAAAGCGAAGACTAACCGACTCGCGGCTGCCGGCAATAAAACCAGTGTCACATTTGACGATTTCGATTAATTTATTACATACTAGAAAAAAAATAGACGAACGTAAAAAGGTAATATCGAAAAAAAAAATCCTCATTCAACAAAAGGTTCTATGTATTAATCGCCGCCCATACCTGCGAGGGGAAAAACGTATTCATTTCCTTTAATAGTGAACATTATAAAAAGTGACCATTTTATCAAAACAGTAATTTGACCAATCATAATGGTAGGTTAGATGTTAAAAATTTAATATTGATCATTTTTCTTTGAAAGATTGGACCCTTTACAACTGTCAAGTAATATGATTGAAATTGAATATATTATATTGGGTATATTTATCACCAATTTAACAAGGATCGCTTATCGATTCAATCAAAGGAATATTCCTACACATATGTACATACATAGAGTACGATATTATAGAAATTGTTTGGTTTTAATTTACTTATATATACATTTATTCTGTCTTAAGATACGGTTGAAAAAAATCACGTGCGTTGTGAACAACTTTTAGGTCGTAACACTTGTGATTACGTTATTTCAAGATCGAATCTCTCTTTCTCTCTCCACACAAGTATAGTAGTGTAGTAGTGTCCGAGGCAAAAAAAGATATTTTTATGTTCGCGGGACGATCGAAAAGTTTCATGTAATTGATCGTTTTATGGGGTCGTTTCCGACGAACAACAAAAACAACAAAACACATCGTGATGCGCGTTTTTAAAATAATAATAGATATCGATTTTATTAGGTACGTTACATATGGCGCGCGCTTTACTTACGAAAAACGATCTCTATGCACCGACCACGAAACCCATCATCTTGCGGTCAGATTATATTATTGGTGTGAGAACGATATCGTTTAACGTCTATAATAATGGAAACAAGTATTATAAATATATATTTTTTTACATACATGAGTAACAGTAAAAGATTTAGACATTTTTGTTTAGCGGTACACGATGTTCCGTATTGACCTCTTAATAGGTATCTACATACATATGTATATCTTCATTGATTGAATTAATGAGAGCTGTCTGTTAATACTGTTATATTTTCATTTGAATGTATCAACTCATTCTTCAAGACGAAATCAGAGTTAATGTGTTGTCTTAGCTGGTTTACAACCCTTGCTTTGTTCCGGTCGCGAATAAGACGTGGCCCTCTTGGGGATCCAAATGGAGGATGAAGGGGGAAACGAAGGAGTTGGTTCGGGTTTGTGTTTGTGCATCGCAATTGGATTTAAACGGGGATAATTGACTGGCAACAAGAATTAGGGGGATTAACACTAAAACAAAGAGCTTTTGCTCTTCAAAGTGGATGTTTCTACATCTCGCCGCGGCCTCTTTTGTTTTCTCGCTCAGCGAAAATGTTTCTGTTTGGAAAACAAACAAATCGTTTGTGTGTTTCTTTGATTATTCAAGAGGAGAACTCTTCACCTACCCTTCGTCCCCCACCCTGAGCTTTCCGCGTTTTCCTCGCGGGGAAATTAGGTGGAAATTTTAATTGAAACCTGGCGAGCGAAAGTAACGTCGGTGCCATCATCTCGATTTAATTTCATTCACAATTAATAACAAAAACGTAAATCACAATTTCAACCGTTCCAATACAGCTTTTATTTATTAAATTAATTTAAAATAAACGCAAATAAAAAAAAATCATAGTATATTTCTAATTTTATAATCACAAATCATATTAAAAACTGAAACGCTTTTATATGAAAAGCAAATACACCCTTACCATCTGATATAAATGTGGCTTAAAAGCCATTAGGAATCGTACTCAGATGTAAAGTATTTATTTGGTAAGATACATTGGGTGACTGTGACCCCACAAAAGGAGATCTTGAAAGCAAAAGGGTTGCTTATGCCTTACTTAATGGACGAGGGTAACTCTATACAGTAAGACAACGCGCAATATTACTCATCACTTTTCCAAATAGAAATAGTAAATGTACAATTACAAATAGGCATTTAATTTAAGTCATAAATTAACCAGACAACAGTTGCTATTGTGCGGGTAGAAATTATCACAGCAAATTATAACAACGAATACGTTTAAAAAATAATTAATAAACTGATAGGTACTGTGTAAAATAATGGAAGAATTTTCATGAATGAATATGTAAATATGTAAAGTTGATAAGTTGATGAGCTTAAAAATCGTAGAGTACCATTTTCTGTAATTTGGCTGTACGTCACAAATGGATGGTGGGAATTTATGAATTAAATAGATTTAAATTTGAAATACTAAGTGCTAAGACGGACCCGGCGAGAGATTGTATGCAAATATGTTTTGGTACAAGCTGGCGAGAGGCGCGAGCACCGTGAAACTCCACCATAACCATCTCCTGCCACGATGGTGGCATTTAGACAGACCAGAAATTGAAATTGTATTAAATTTCAGTGCTCAAATTGCTGGTGGGGACCAAAGGAATGGAGAGCAACAGGGAGATGATGGGGAGTAGAAGGAGGTTTACAAAGAAGACGTCGATTATTGCGGTAATTTCGCCATAGGTACGCCCTCTTGTACTTAATGGAAATTGATTTTATTATTATTTTCGCTTGAATTTTGTCATATCTAATATTAAATTTTATCTGTGACCTTTTACAATTAATACTTTTACGCACTGTTTGCCTAAGAGCTCTACATATCAATTCATTCGCGATTTGAGATTAAATTTCCATGTTTCGTTTGCCACAGAGATTATGAAAATTTCTGTTATATGTATAAAATATATATTATATTTAAAGCAAAAAGGTGATTTATGATGAGTGCGAGCGTTTATCACGAGTGAGTGGATCTGAAACTCAAGATGACATTCGTTTTTGTCGATGAGGATTTCATCTCATATAACTGACGCATCGGTCCATTTGTTAAGGCTTCGGTGTAGAATTACAGGTCTGTTGTCGTCGAGGTCCTCTACGTCAAGTCCTCCCGTCTCCTCCCAAACAGGGCCTCAAAATCCTCAAGAGGAATATTGACAAAGTTCAAAAACTATGTCTTGAAATTCCCATAACAATATCTATTAATTGACAGGATAAATAAAATTATTCAGTAAATATATTTTCAATAAAATTAATATGTTGTTTAAATTTTTGGCACTTACTTTTAAAAACAGTTAAAAGGAAAATAAATAAATATCCCTGGATTTGTGAAAAAGAAAGAGATGTGTCACGCATGAAATGGTTTTGACTGCATGCAAAATTGCATATGCATCAAGTTTTTCAACAATAGCAAACGCATACATATTTATAAACAATTGCTTATTTAATTTTATATTCACTTGGATACGTTGAATTTATCCTTAAATTTTGCTTTGTTCCATTTTTTCCATGGTAGAAACATGGTTTATATCGCATTCATAGTTTTTCAGAAAAACGGTCGATTTTGAAATTACAATTTTCCAGGCATAATATAAATATTCAAAAAAATTAATCATTTTGACAAACTTACGTGTGTTTATAAATGACATTTTTTAATGAAAATGGAATTCTAAATTTTATTATTAAATAACAAATAAAACTAAAACAAAACATTTGTGCGAATGAACGCCGTTCTTAAATCAAAAATAATAAGTACTACTTATCTTGAAGAAATAGATATTTGATAAATGTGTTTTGCCAGTGATGACTAAAGAGCGGACCCAGAGCGCGCTGTTCATTGTTCACATGTTGTAAATGCATTGTTAAAGGTTTACCGAACCTTTTTACAAAGCATTTACAATAATGGAACAATAGACGGCGCGCTTCCGGTCCTACCTCTAGTGATGACGAATGGATGTGAAACTTGGACATTGAACGCCAAAATGTTACACAAAATACAATGCACTCAAACTCGAGGAGAAATAGCAAACGTAATACGTGGGCAAGAAGTATGACAAGGGTAGTTTATATAGTGGAGATAGTGAAGAGATTGAAATGGCAATGGATGGGTCACGTGGCTAGAAGACGGACAAAATAAGTGCTCAATGGTACTCAAGAGAATCTAAAAGAGTGAAAGGAAGGCCAGGTCGCAAGGAAGATGGGTGGATGAATTTAGAAAATTTGTGGGGTTAGATGATTAGAGTTGCGCAAAACAGAGCCAAATGAAAACGTGTTTGATACGCATTCTTTATCCAGAAGTGGATGGTGAATGCCTGCAAATGATGATAATAATATAACGCCAGGGTTTTCTAAACTATGTTCCGCGGAACACTAGTGTTCCACGGGACCTGAATAGGTGTTCCGCGAAATTTTGAATGGTTTTATATGCTTCAACACATTTAAAAAAGTATTTCATATTGAAAGGTGAGTGACAATCAATCTCCACTGATGATTACGGCGATTGTTTTCCTGCCTTACATGAATGTTTTAA
This sequence comes from Arctopsyche grandis, assembly GCF_051622035.1. Taxonomy (NCBI): domain Eukaryota; kingdom Metazoa; phylum Arthropoda; class Insecta; order Trichoptera; family Hydropsychidae; genus Arctopsyche; species Arctopsyche grandis. The sequence continues at coordinate 9,567,401 of NC_135359.1, forward strand.
TGTATTAAATTTTAAAGTAAATGAAGAAGTTTCCAAAGTATTTTTAGAACACCTACATATATACATAACCATGTACATAAATTGAAATCGGTAAACGGGTTACATCGCAAATGTGAATCGCTACCAGGATAACCGCCGCTACGAAAATCGCTCGCGCGGATCTCCTGTCACACGAAAATTCATCGCATAGGAAAATTTCCGTACAGAAAACTGCCCAAATATTGCTAAGAAAATGCTTTTTTATAGGAGATTTGAGCAGTTTTTTATACGACGAATTGTCGTCGTATAAAAAAATCATAAATGTGTTTAATAACATATTTTATTTTTATTCTTACTATTATGAATTTCCCAACTTAAGTAAGCTAAGGGTTCCGTTAAAATTTACGGATTTTCTAAATGTTCCTTTTCAGAAAAAGTTTGGAAAACCCTGATATAACCTATTTAAAATGAAAAATGTTTCTAAATCAACCACGTGTGCTTCTTTTTCTTTTTAAAGTTCAGATTCAATATTCCGGATAATAGATTTTACAATTCCACATACATAGATTCAATATTTTAAACAGTTCCATACAGTATTAGGGCGAAAACACACAGCGAGGAACGTGGCACATGGTTTTTTTAGATACTTTTAAACATGCGAAAAAAATGTGGAATGCCTTGCACCGTTATCGTTATTACTGTCAAGTTAAGCAAGGATAAATACAAGTATACAATTTTACCGGAAACACTCCAGGGGGGTGAAATTGGGACGTTGTATGTTGAGCGTTCCATGAATATGTGCAAGGCATTCCACATTTTTTTCGCATGTTTAAAAGTATCTAAAAAAAACCATGTGCCACGTTCCTCGCTGTGTGTTTTCGTCCTTAGCGAAGCCGAATAGTCTCTTTTATCCGATTTCCCAAAAAAATGACCAAAGCGCCTGGCCAGCATAATTTTACTATCCAAAAGTTATCAAATGAGGAAGCTTTTCCAAATTAAATATAGCAGTATATGCGTTACAGTTGAAGTGTATCTTCTAGTTGTATATATTTTGACAAGTTGGAATATATTCCGCCTAACCTACTGTAAGTTGATTCATATGGCGAATTACATTACAACTGGTCAAAATATATTACAACTGAAAATACACCTCAACTATGTACAAGTAGATACCACATTAGATTGAGAGATCATGTTTTTGTGAAACGTCACTCGATTAGTAAAGAGAGTTGGAAAGTCACATTTTTATTTTGAACACATTCATAGTTATCGTAATACGATTACCATAATTCTTCATATCTAGCAAATATTATTGCTTTATTGAATTCTAAAGCATTCGTAAAAACATCAAAACTGTTAAAATTCAACTGTTATATTACATTGTTGAATGTGTATTTGCGCTTGTAGACTAGTTTGTATTGTATTCGAATATGAATGACCTAAAACGCCAGTTGAAATATATTACATTTGAAAATACACGTCGACTGTAGCATATGTAAAGCAAATATTAACAATTGGATCGGATTAAACTATGATATATCCATTAAGAATTCGAAATTGAAATGTGATCGAACTTATGCCACAATAGGTGCACGCCACTGTGTTTCATGAATCGCAACACAACACGGCGACATCGGCGACATTTAACTTATCCGAAGTGATTCCTCAGCGAAGCAGTAAATTTAGTTCCGTAGAAGCCAGCCGTCGTAAACCATGGGGTTGGGAGGGGGATGTGAAATGAGGTATGAGAGGACCGGCTGAAAGAGGGCCGGGTGAGGTCGCGTTGAATGCCATTAGCGATGATGTGTGCCGACTGACTGATTTCACGACACGACACTTGCCAGAGCAACATTTAGCCCAAGGCACCACTCCTCATACTGATTCCATTTTTTTTTTTTTAGATGAGCAAGCCGCGCTCAAAGCGTTAACGATATATTTTTTGCGTGCAAATCGCATTAGAAAACAAATACGCCGTAGCAAAATATGGTCGAATATGGCTCGATCTCGACGATTGAACAGATTTCGCATTTAACCCCACGACGTACCTTACGTGATATAAAAATATGAGTCATTGATTTTCAAAGTGACTGAGTGCGAGACGCTCGTCAACCACGCTCGATTTATCGATATAAATTTATAATCGATTGTGGGACTACTGCGTCGAGGGTTAAAATACTAACGCGATACAATTTCGGAGGGAGTTTAATTTTCGCTATCTAAAACGATGATCTCGTGAATGCGATATGTAAAAACGATGGTACACATCGACGGACGAACGTCGAGATTATTTCCACCGTCGATAATAAAATATAATAATAAATGAAAAAATAAAAAAACGCGCTATAATGATGGGTTAGCCGCACATTTAAACGGTCCCCGACGTTTGTGCTTTTTACCCTTAGGAAATCGTAACGTATCGGAATAGATCGAAACTTATTAGTAATGCATATATAAAATGAAACGCGCCCAAAAAGTCGATAAAAAAGTTTTAAATTGTAAGCGATCGCAATAAAAACTTTTTTTCGAATCTAATTGGTATTTCATACATAAATAAATCAGTCAACATCAAAACTTTTTGAATTTCTATTAATTTTATAGCCAGAATTGATGTCTAAGCATATACATAGATTCATAAATGGATTTTTTTAATATGTTAAACCTTCACATATTTATTTTATTTAAGAATACTTGGGAAAGGCGGCAAAGCCGATGGACCCAGAGAGTCTGATAATCATACAGTAGTAAAGAAATGAAAATATTTAATAAGATAATGAAAAAAAAAACAGAAATCAACAAAGTAAATCGAAAAGAAAATATCAACCACATAATAGACGAAAATAAATTAAACAAGAGAAAATACAAAAGATTTATCTTTAAAAAAAGAAAGAACTGAAAAAAATCATTTATTTTAAGGAAATAAACAAGTTTATTTTTAAGAAGTGAAATTAATACAAACCTTGTAAATAGGTTTCAGTTACAAATTCAATGGATAGACTATTTCAAATTTTAACCACTCTATCTGAAAACAAGGATTCTCTAATTACTTTGTAATAAATCTGAGAGTATGACTTCTGAGATGAGTGTTGTTAAACGTAAGGAGGTTTACATAGGACAATTGTAATGGATATTTATAATTTTATAGAAAGTCTCTAAAGTGTAAAGATAAATTTTTTTCATCTCATATCATATGACAGTGGTTTAAGTTCTGAATGCATTTTTATAATATTTAACAATTTTCAAAACTATTTGTTTTATAAAACATCAGTTCTATTTTTTTGTATTTTTATAATTCTAAAAATCATAATTAAACACGTCTGATCTAGCAAAAGTAATAATCAAATTTATTTTGACATTTTCATAGATCAAATGCTACGTTTTAAATGCAAAAAACTTTTAACGTATTTATGTAGATACACTTTTCTCAATATACCTGTATACATATACTATATTATATTTCATCAAATACTGTTAAGGAATTCAAATCTAAAATTGACCAAATCGAAACGCTAGATAAAATCGACATTCCACGCTCTAAAAACAAAATATAAATACATACATATATTCACATACACACATAGTTCTTGTGCTAATAACGATTCAATATATAATGCGTTCGAAGCGGGCACCGAAGCGAGCGCAAGAAAATAAAAAAAAATTGAAACGTATTACAGAAAACAATTACTTCATCAACGCCCGTACAATAGATCAATAATACAATGACGAGATGAACGTGTGCCTAATCAGAAGTTCATTGAAATATACGTGACATTCAAGGTCGTATCGATTATTTTTTATCGCCATTTAAATCTTTGAATGATCTGAAAATTGTGCTAGTGTCTGCCGAGCGGTCGGTAAACACAACCGGTTGCATGGTCGACTTCATTTGGATGCAGAAAAGTGCAGATAGGTAGATCACGCCGAGCCCACCGCAGACTTAAAACCGACCAGGAATTTTTAACCCGAGTTCTCTAAACGTAAGCTTTCTACATGAATTACATTAAGTAATCAATTGAATTCAAATCAGATGAAAATAGCAGGACTCAAAAAGGAAATTTTTACGAATGGGGCCGGTCGATAATTATCAAAACGCGATTTAGATTTTTTTATTGTACTTATAGATATATTATGTAAATATGCATGCGCCACGGGTGAAAAATTCTTTCGAATGTTTCAGAAATCCCGGGGGTAGAATATGAGCTCAATGGGCCACTGTTCGAAGAAGAGTATCTTTAAAAGTTTTCACCATGTGGTGCTCACTGTAAATGGAATATTATATTTTTATTTATGTTTATTATTATTTTTTGTCTCATTATACAACTTTCTTTTTATATTTTATTCTGTATGTGTGCCTATTTAAAATAAAATAAAATAAAAATATGTACATATGTAAATGTAAATGTGTACGTATGTAAATACATATGTAAAAGTAAATGTGTGTCGGGGTTTCTGAAATTAATAATTACTGATTTACTTGATATTTTCGCTAAATTGAAGTTTTCTCATCAGAGAGGCATACAAGACTGAACGATTTTTAAATTTACAAAAGATTAAAAGGAACGCTATATTTCTGGATTTCTCGAAAGGGAGCGGCGTTCCCATGAGCTCCCTTCCATTTCGAGCTCTGGTAATAATACGTTCCTAATTAAAACATCCTAATACAATTTGTTTAAATACTTAACATTTACAGAAAACTCTATTTAATCTGTAATGAGGCAATTAAATGTATGAAATTTTGCTTATAAGTAGACATATATATTTTAATTTTAATTGCTAGAAAGTAGTCGATAGAAACACAATATTTCATAATGAATTTTTAGTAATTTAGATCGGATTAAAACATCAATTGACAGATCTAAGTGAGAAATTGACAAGCCCTGAAACAAGCAATGCTCGGATAGATATTGAAAATGCAATACCGCCCACGTTGAATGCATTCTATCCGCAGTAATAGTCACTCAGCCTACTGTCTGTACCGATCAAATCTATCGACGTCTATGCACTTTTTAAACGTTTCCGCTTTTTATGCACGTGCAAAAAAATGTCAAACCAATCGTTTGTTTCCACGGAAAAAATCCGTATCGAGAAAATAAAATAACACAACATTTCGTCAAGTTGTACTCGGCTTGTCACCGCTCATTCGATTCGCAGACTTGGACTAGGTTTATTTTTTTATTTAATTCGCTCCGAAATGAGATAAAGCCGATCGGCCATCTTGAGCTTTGAGTATCGGCACATCGAAAGCATTTTAATGATACAAAATAACTTCGACGGGAAGGTTCGAAGGTGAGCCGAAGGAAACGTGCTCGCGGGGTGTTTGCGCGAGGAATTCGTTACAATTGTGCACTATTTATGGCCTTTTATGTGTGTGTGTGTACATATATTTTGTAATTGAGGAGATTGTGAACGAGACGAAATTATCAGCAATAAAACCGAAATGAAACATGATGGGGGAGGCTGATGGGTGAACGAATACGCGTCCCGGAATATTTTATGATAAATGATTGAAATTGCGCGAGCGCGTCGTTGATACCCGTATGTGTACATATATGTATATGTATAATATAAATTAGCAGAAATTGCCTTCGCCGAAGTGGGCAATGTGTTCGATGGCCAATGAACGTCGTGGCCATTAAAGCGGCCTCTCATGTCTCTGAAGATTACTGTGAAATAATCTCGAGCCATTAATGCGAGCTGTAACGGTCCCATAGTTCAACTAGTGTCAACCCCCGTTTTGCCATACCTATTTACTAGAGTTGAGATAAATATAATCAATGACTATTATAATGTCGATGAAGTATGTTAATAATTGTTTCAAAATATATTTACTCTATAAGCAATGTCAATGTGCAAAGCAACTCTATCTATTAAACGTAATAAAAAGTAATAATAAAATTCATTGACAGTTTAATGCCACTGAATTGGTTTAATTTATAAATATTTTTATTTAAATTTATTTTTATCAAATTTATGTCTACTTAATTGTATGTAGACTGAAGCTTTTCATTGATGGCTGAATTATCATTATAAATCGCTGAATGATCATACAAATAATTTTACAGCAATTGGTTTTAAGTCAATACAATCTGACATAAATTTCTTAAATAAACACATTTCTTTTCGTTGATATCAATATGGGATTTGAAAGCTTATCTGTGTACAGCTCGATCGGATGGTCTTGACATAATTGCATTAAGATCTGTCAGACCTCAACCAACCTCTTGTAGAAAAGCCCAATACAATGTCAAAACAAGATATTCCATACATAATTAAATGCATACATATACACGTACTTATATGTAATTATAATGATGAGAATAAGATTTGATCTCGTTCTGAAAATTCAACGAAATAAAACAATGAGTAATTTAAATTAATCATTCGGAGATGAGTATTTATAATTGCAATTTGAGAAATTAAAAAGTGGTCAATTAAATAAGCATTTGTGAGCTATATTTCACATATATATGTAGAGTATTTCATATTTGAAAAAAATAAAAATAAAGACAAAATAACTATATTTACTTTTTTGAGGAAATTTTACCGTATATATACATATATGTAGATGATGGTGAATGCCAAAACGCCACACAAAATCTAATGCACTCAAAGAAGTATGGAAAGCTTTATGTTCGACATAACGAGGAAATACGGGAAGCGGAATACGTAGGTGAGAAGTATGACAAGGGTATAGTGGACATAGTGGATAGAGTAAAAATATTGAAATGGGTGGGCCAAATGTAGAGAAGACTGGACGAAAGGTCAATAAAATAAGTGCTAGAATAGTACCCGAGACTATGCAAAAGAGTAAAAGGAAGATCGCACGGGAGATGGGTAGACGAAATTACGAAAAGGATGAGAGTTGCGCAAAACATAGACGAGTGGAAGCGTGTTGGAGAGGCCTTCAACCAACAGTGGATGGTGAATGGCTTCTGATGATGATGATGATGATGAGATAGATGATCAGATGAATAATTAAACGTGTTATAGAAAAAGTTACACGGTCTACTTTTTTGTTAATTCATTAAGTCAAACTTTCAAACTTCATCTATCAATACTTCGTAGGCATAAGATAAAGTAAAATCCAGGATAGAGTTTTTCACGTTTATACTGTAAGTACCTACAAACAAGAAAAATAAAAATAAAGGAAAACATCAACTTTTACTTTGAGATATGCTTATTGAAATATCTAATGTAAAAAATCTTTCAAAAAATAATTTCAACAGCATGAGGATCATTCTAAAATATCTACATCAATATGTTTTATTGTATTTTATTTTATTTTACAAGGAAGGCTTGACAGGAAGATCCCAATGTGCCTTTCTAGACAATTAATTACAAATAATGCACCATTTTTATTACATAATAAATCACTTTATTCCGAGAGGCTGAAGAACACGAAATTAAAAATTAATTAATTAAATAATCCATTGAGACATCTATGGATTTAGACTTGCACATACATTTTTACAAATTGCATCAGACATACATTAAATACAGAAGATTTGTGACAGCAGATAGGATGATTTTTATTTTAATTAGCAAACTCTGATGAGAAACGATCGACATGGAGCACAAACAACCGAGTCTAACCAGCAGCATTAAAGATTAGCCCGGGATCGAACCCAATAATCTCTTGGAGCTATACTATGCTTGCTATAGCTATACTATGTATATATGCTTGGAGTCATACTGCTTGCTAAATATGTATGTACATATTCGAAATGTTTACACGGATATTTCTACTATGATTAACGTAAAATTACCCCCTTCAAAGTGTCACCAAAAAAATTAATTTTATTTTTATTTGGGTTGTGATTTTGATTCTCGTTTCTCGAGAATGTGTAATCGTGAAATTTCGAGTTTCTCATTTCTCGAGAATATTTTATTATGAAAGTTCGAGATTATCTTTTCTCGAGAAATCTTTTATTAGAATCTCGAAAATATCGAGAATATTTTAAATTTATCACTTCAATAAACTGATTGATTTATACTAGTTAATAATTTTGTGTGAAATGTTTAGTAAAATATGAATATATGCAAAAGTTTATATGTTTAGTATAATATGAATATATGGATAAAGCCGGGAAGAAACACTAGGAATTTTATAAAAGTCTTTGTTTCATATTGTTATTTTTACAATTTTAAACTACTATTATTTTTTTCTTTTCATACCTTCTTTTATATTATTATTTTTTTATGTAATTTTAGTTTTTTTTCTATTCAATGTTCTATTGTATAGAAAAAAAATATATATTTCTATATATTTCTTTCTTTCTAACTTATAAACCCCTAATATAATATAGTATTTGTGTCCATTTGATTTTTGTATGTTGTCAATTGTATATGCTAAAAAATCGATTCACTATATTAAAAAAAATGTCGATATATATATTTATATATATATATATATATATATATATATATATATATATATATATATATATATATATATATATATATATATATATACATATATATGTATATACTCGGTCTCCGTGACGAGCCGGAATGTTAAATTACCGAAAACGCAAATATCGGAAGGCAAAGATCGAAAATCGAAAGATCGAAAGATCAAAAAAAAGGATGCATGGTAGACGGTACATTCTCACTTAATTTGCGCGAGCAGGATACAACAGGAACAAAAGGAACAGGCTTTCCTCCCGTATTAATGTGCGCGCGCAGAATACGGGAGGAAAAGCCTGTTCCTCTTGTTCCTGTTACATTCTGCTCGCGCAAATTAAGTGAGTATGTACCGTTTACCATGCACCCTTTTTTTTGATCTTTCGACTTAAGATCTTTCCATTTTCGATCTTTGCCTATATATACTATATAAAAATAAGAAACAAAATAATAATCTCGAATTCTACAGATTCAAATATTCCGATAAAATGAGATTCTCAAATCTCAAAATTCAAATATTCCGAGAAAATGAGATTCTCAAATCTCAAGATTCGAATCTCGAGAATCAAAAAAAGTCGAGAAATCACAGCCTCTACTCGTACCTAAATATAGCTGAATACATACAGCAGGCATATCACATCGATCTTTATCTGACACATCATACCGATCACCGCGGTGTGGTCATAATGGCGAGTCATCCCAAGATCGACCGACACCGACAAGACACCTACGACGAAACAGACAGAACGCACCGGCCGGAAGCAAAGCACGTGTTGCCGAAGACGTTGTCAATGGCAGTGGCAGCAACGGTGGCCAACAACTTGTACCAGAAGGAGGAGGAGGGGGGTGTCGGAGGTCAGAAGGGGGGTAAGGGGGGTTCTGGTAAGTCTGGTAAGAGGGAGGAGGGGGTGGCGAGGGCGGTCGCTGCCGGCCAATGGTCACGCGGCGCGACTCCGCCCATCGCATTCGAATAGTCATGTCGCACACACACTCAACACTATTTTTTAAATATGTACATATACATATGTGTATATTATGGCATATGCAAATATGTGATGCTGATTTCGCTGATAAGGTCTGTCAACGCGGTTGGCAAGTGTTGGTCGCACGATTGGGCAACTTTGGTTGAGTTGTTTCTGATCGTATGTGTATGTATGTACATATGGTAGTTGTGTGAACGTTGCTGTGCTGCTTCATCGTGACGAGCGTTTTCGTGGATTTTGTGTTTTGTTCACTGTGAAGGATGTTTCTCGAGTGTTTTCCCGTTGCTTTTTAGAGGTGATAGAAGGAGTTAGTCGTATTTTAATGTCTGTCACAAAAACTTAAAATATATTATGTGTTGCTTATATATAAAGCCCGGACCCAGAACGCGCCGTTCATTGTTCAAATGTTGTAAGTGCATTGTTTAAGGTTTGCCGAACCTTTTTTACAAAGCATTTACAACAATTGGACAATGAGCGGCGCGCTTTGGGTCCGTACTCTACTTATATATTACTAGTGCTTTTATTTATATAAACAGCTTAAACATGACTAATCTTATAGTAAACGTTTTATTAAATTTATTTGAATAGCTTTATTTTATATAAATTTATTTGAATATTCACTTGTTTTTTTTTATTAAATTGACTGTCACGAACAAACATACATATATACTAAGTCTCTTTTGAAATTATATGTATACCAGAATCCGGCGCCTGCGCCCCCGGTGCCTGCGCCCCCGGCGCCCCCCGGGGCCGGAGGCGAATTTTTCGTCATGGAAACTTTGACTTGTTTTCGTTTCCCAACCAACTATAGTTACAAAGTCTCTTATATATTAGATAGATAGACGGGTTGGACCAAAAAACCATTGGTCGTTTATGTAAGAAAAAAAATCACTGTGCAATTGTGCAAGTTTTTCAATCGAATCATTTTCTCTTCACGATTCCAATTTGATCCAAATCCAATTTTTGTACAATTTAAAAAACAACGTTTGATAACGGACAAACAGATCGAATGATTTGTCTTTCGTAGAGGTCGTTACCTACATATGTATGTCATTTGTACTATACAAATAAAAAAATATAATTTACTACTGATTTTACATCCTACACCTTTATTGCGAAGATTTTTTTTTCTATAAATGATTTTTTCATTTTAAAAATTATAGCTCGACTTCTATGTACTTAGCAAAATGTTTACGGTTTACCGTAATAGAGCTAAAACATTACGTTATTTATTAATGTTTCAGATCTGCTACATATGTACATATATGAATGTACATAATATATCTACATATATGTACACTACCTACTAATTTGTCCACAAAAATCTTCACGATTATTTTATTTTTAAAAACAGAACATTACATCGTATATAACATTAACATTAGAAAAGTTTCTAAAGATTAATAATTACAACAATGACAAAAAAAACGACAAGAAAAGCATCGAAGAGTGGTAAATATGGGATATCTTTATATGTATTACTAAGAAAAATGATCAAACAATAGATATTTGAAGCAAGAAAAGGATCAATATGATGGAGAATATTGTTAAAAGAAGTGCAAAACCTATATTAAAAGAAATTACAAGAATAATTGGTAGAACAGAGATTAATGGTAAAATAATGAAGAATTACCTGAAGTATCTGAATGGACATAGGAAGTATTATCAATAATGTAATTCAAAAGCTTAAAAAAATATAAATCATAAATGTATGGTTTTAAATAAAGGAAACAAAATGAGCATTGATTATCGCTGCGACACATTCAATACAAATCATTCGTATTGAATGTTTAAGAAATCACAAAAATTTAATTAATTAAACATGTGTCTAAAGTTGTTTGCTGAATTCAGAAGTTTATGTATGATTTTCAGGGGTTAAATATATGTATCTACTTCAAACTTAAAAATGACAAAAAATGCTATAAGAATTGTAGTCTTTCAATTGAAACGAGCTTTTTATCAAATTTTACTACTATTTTTTATTTATTTAATAATAACTTGAGAAAGGTGACATTGCCAATGGACTCGAGAGGTTTGTTAATACAAAAAGTTATAATACAAATATCAAATAAGCTGAAAAAAAAATCTAAAAGAAGTATAAAGTAAAAATAAGAAGAACCACTAAAAATGAATGAAAATAAAATAATATACTGAAGAAAAAGCATGTAAATTTATTTGGGAAAAAATTAAAAAAATCAAATAAATTTAAAAGATTACGTATCTAATATCATCACCATTTACGAACTAATTACAAAATAACAAGTACAAAATCTTATTTTATTTTTATATAATAATAATGAAAGCAAAAAATAGCAAACGTGAAGAATGGGGTAATAAACAATTTTTTTTATGATGAAGATTTACAAATATTTAAGAGAGTTCGTCAGTATTCCGATCAACTTTAATAGAAAATTCACCGTTGCATAACAATAAACATATAATGTTATTATAAAAGCACATACAGGCACTTGCTTTAATTAAGAAAAGTACTCGAACAAAAATATTTCGACACACTTTAATTAAAATTGAATCGAAACTCTTGTCTGCGTCTCATAAACTACTACATATTTCATTTTTTTCCGAAACGCACGTCAAACATAGAGATCGTACATAATTTTTCGCATACTTCATTCAAAGCTATCGACTGATTTATGCGCTCGGCGTAATTTGAAAATTGTATCGCACACAACAGTATAATACACACAGTCTTGTACACACAAAATTAATTTCCCGTAAAAATCGTAACACCGTATGTACAACGCTCGATGCGCAAAATCGAAATGATACTCGAACATGATGTAGCAAAACTCTAATATGCATAGCTTCGAAGAAAAATAGAAAAGGTTACAACCAATCAACACTGTGGATAATTACGACGGGAAAATAAAATCGAAGGGAAAAAAATAAATAAAGGAAGGGAGCTTCTGAAGGCACCGGCGCTTTCGAAGGAAGGCCGACAATGCAGCGTCTCTCAATATGTTGTATAAATGGTTAATTGTTAAGGAGCGACGATGTCGCTCTTTGTCGGTGAGTCGGGACTCGGCGACTAATCGTTTTCGATTTTCGATTGAACAATGAAATCAAAATGGCCCAAGGGAACGTCTATGTAGGGTCGGATTCGTCGGAAGGCAATCTGCTCCAACACACGTCTCGTTTAACAAAACAAAACGAGCTGGCATTCGAGCCCTGGGTGAGTTTTCAATCGACCGTAAAATAGGGTATTATTGTATTTATACATTCTATCAAAAACCGATTGAAAAAACACCCGATAACTGAAATCAACCTCGACACATATTACCTATCGGCAATATTATTATTGAACAAACTTACAACCGTGAACAAATTCACAACTGCACTAATGAATTCTCAGTATCTGCAAACATTAGACATACGCAGAACTTTAATGAACAATATACTAACTGCACTTTAGAGCTTTCCTTTATTATACTAAGTTGATGTTTCATATTGCACCATTAAAATGATCAAAAGCGTATATGTATTTTATAATAATAAACAGATTTAAACTGTTGAAAATTACGTGCGTTTTTCAAAGGAACGGAAATAATTTCGTACGATTTTGTAAAATTGCACTTTGTTTTTGCGAAACACATGCGAAACGTTCATAAATATGGAAAAGCAAGTCTCACACGTTCAAGCCGCAATCATCCAATTTAACAATTCCTACGACATTTTAAAAATCCCGGATTAATCGATTCGAAAATTATAGGCTCTATTCGTGCATTTTATTTAAAAAATAAATAAAAATCCCATATAAGATTTTTGAAAAGGTACGTGGTGACTTTCATGCCATTAATACTGTGTACGTGTTCAGTTTAACTTTTTCTTGGGTAAATTTAGTCGGTTGCATTTACTTTTGAATTGCATTCTGAATTAGTTATGATAAGGACACGGCTACGGCTCCTGGACGTTATGTTCTCGAAACATGCGATTCCTTTGCCTGACAACAACATAAACATTATATTATTTTGTGTGATGGAAGCCATTTTGCCTGAATAGAGCCTTTCGTGTGTTGGACGCGCCCCTGACGTGAGCCCAACTTAAGCGCACACGTACCAAGGGGCTAATATTTAATAAAATTCAAATTGATAACACGTATATACATATGTATATACATATTTTGGCCGGCAATAACACGACCTACGTGGAAATTGACTCATCAGACCTGTATGATTGTTACTTCTTCATTTTTTTCCTCCCGAATAGAAACTGCCTCATCACTGATATCTCCTACTGTATGTCCGCGTTAAAATGACCTAGTCATTACCACAACCAATCGACAAATTGTCTAACCAAATCGATTATTTTTTTTTAAATTTATTATTTCGTCGTCCAGAGCGATACAACGAGGTGACAGCGGGCCGTTAGTGATTATAAATAAACTAAAAAGATAACCACAAAAAATGCAATATAAATACACCGAATGAAACAAGTGATTAACAGTGTTGCATAACAGAAGTCTCAATCATCTCAGCCAATTGAAATTATGAACGAGCTGACGAGAAAAAAAGCACTGATGATTCTTACTAAACGACGCGCTTAAAGGCTATCGAAAGGTTTTTTCCGTGCTTGTCTGTTGTAAATATTCCATTAGCGTGTTTTTGAAATTACCGTATAAGTTATTTGTAATGAAATTTCAACTATGGTATTGTTTTCTTTTATTATTGCCAGCCTTCGTGAAGATAAACTTTTATAATTTCGCTAAAGCATAAAGAGGCCTAAATCCAATCTATTTTTTCAATAGTATTATAGAAGGTAGAATATAAAAAATCTTTATTGAATAATATAAAAATGTAAACCATTTGAAAATACACAAATAAGGAATCTTACAATTTAATTTAGATCCACTTGCAGTACAAAATAGTTTTGACACACATTTCTCAAATATAATTTATTTGACAAAATTAAAGCTTCACAAATTTAACACCTTCATAACGTGTCTAAATAAATCGGAAAATAATATTCGAATATAAGACATTTTTTTAAAGAATTCACTGACAGACTATGTATTTCATAGAAAAATTAAAATTTCTCAAACGGTAAAATTTAATTATTATTTTTTACTTCATAAGGTTGATACCTTTATAACTTCATCATACACATTTTATTCTAGTTTTCCTTAAATTACTCTAGGTATCAGGGCTGTGGAGTAAGTGTCGGAGTCGGAGTCGCAGTAGGAGTTAATAATTTTTTTATTTGACTCCACAGCCCTGGTAAGTACTTTTATTGACTTATTATTATTGTGTACTGCGGTTGAAAGTTTGAGAAGTGTTATTAATTTAAAATTAATATTTTAATATGACGGTTAAAATGAAATAAAAATATATATGACGGTATATTTAAATCCATAAATTAATTCCAAAATAAATACAAATTTTGCATTTTCCAAACTATTTTGTCAAACAAATAAAAAAATATCTTCTTTTCACAGTTTGGAAAACGCTGAAGCTCAAATAAAAAATAAAAGTTACAATATCCACTCTATGTACCTACATATATACGTACATTGAAAAAAATTGCAAGCAATCAATTATGGTGGACATTAAAATTTCAACTCCTAAATGCAAAAAAAAATTCATAACAAAAGACATGCAAGGCCTTCTTATAAAACTACCATTATTTATGTCTCCATTGATATCACTATACTTATAATAATAGACGAAAAAATTACACACACATTACAAGAGTATATATGTACATATATACACACAGTAGCCACCAGTGCGGTCTAAATCAATATACCAATATCAATAGAGGGAAAAACACGTTAGAAAAACTGGCCGGCTACCATTCATCATCTCACCTTTCTCCGACATGCGATCACCATTGTTTTCCAGACGGAAAAATATATCAAACCACCCGCAAACAATAGCCAAACTCGAAACGGTGTCTATTGTTGAACCACGGGGTTGTTTGCGGTCCCGTTTTATAATATTTTTATTGTACGCTAATCGGGGGTGTCGAGGCTCCCGCATAACGGACACCTGCTCTCGTACCCCTAAAACACAATATGAGAGAGGTAACACCGTAACGACCCGTTGGGACAAATCGATCGAAATTGCCTCCTATACATCCCCGACCTGGAGCACAATATACCTACGTAGATATTTATTATATTTAACATTCACGCGGCGAACGGGCAATTTAATTTTATTATTGATAGGTTTCCGACCCCCGCCCCCGTTCCGGATGTACCGTGAAAATTAAAATTTCATTAGAGAGCAACCGGCGCTAACCGGCAATCAGGCGAGCCGAGCCACGTAACGTTTGAGCGACGCTAATGGGTTAAAATCAAAACAAACCGCAAGATTTCGCAATTACGCTCGTTCTGTACCTAAACGGTCAATTAATTGCGCAAATAAATAAACCAGATCAGAAATGAATACTATCTATTGATTCGGCTTCATATTATAATACTTTAACATTTTCAATCGACTTCAACATATTGAAATGTAATATTACTTTGACTAATTAAAATAAATATATATTCATCACGTTAAGTGTACAGACATATGTATTTATATATTGCAAAAGATATAATGAAAAAAATTAAATCGAATAGATGATGGATAGAAAAACTGAGGAAAATTCATAGAATGGTACAGAATAAATGTATGTACATATTATACATATAACTCATAAAAAAATAAGAGTAAATTTTAAGTAATCGATGATTTAAGTGAGATTTAAAAAAACAATCTTACCAATTTGGAGATGAGAAGAATGAGAGGTGATATTAATCTAATTGAAGTCTATAAATTTATAAATAACCATTACAATTGTAAACTCATTACGTTTATATGTAAACCTCATTACGTTTAAAAATAAGTATGACCACTCTAGGTCATACTTTCAGACTCTAAAAACATATTGACATCTAAAATAATTAGAGATTCAAAGTGGTTAAAGTTTGGAATAGTCTCTCCAATGTATTATTAACTTCTAGTAACCTTTTTTTAAAATAAACTTTATGATTTTCTTGAAATATGTAAATGGGTTTGTGTAGTTTTATAATTGTTTATCTTATTTTCCTCTTTATTTATATTTTTGTATAACTTTATGTTTTAACAAACCCCTTGGGTACATCAGCTATGCTGCCTTTCTCCAAGTATTTTTAAATAATTATAGTTTACAATATAATCACAAATAGTGTATGCAGTCTGCAATATTTAAAAACTTCTGCAATACAATGCTACCATACATATGTATAATAATACATAATATACAATGTATTTAATATTATTAAAATTTAAATAAGTAGATATTATAAATTAAATCACTACTAATTGAATAAACACTAATAAATTAGAAATAACCACTATCTGAGAGATCATTCATACATCAAAAATATATTTTTATAAAAAATCATAGATTTCTTAAATAAAATCAGAGTTTTTTTAAATAGTCTACCAAATTAATTAGTAACTTCTAGTAACCTAAGCCTTTTTAAACATAAACTTAATGATTTGCTAAAAATTTATATTTTTTGCAGTTAGTCTTTTTAGATTTTTTTGAATTGAATAAAATAAAAACAAACAAGAAAAGCATTTAATAATAGTAGATATGGGATAAATGTATGTACATATGTATTACATGGACTATCGATTAAATAATTCAAAAGCTTAAGAGGGCTGGACACCAGCGCCTTGTCCATACAAACGTATTAGACTTCTCCCTTCCTCAATTATGGCACTAGAAAAATTATTTTTAATATGCTATGGATATCCACCATTGGGTTGCATCTATTGTTTTATTTTTTTGACTAGTTATTTTTTATAGGAGCTAGGAGCCGCCAAACATCAATAAAACCACCTCTTTTTTACACCCACGAAAAGAGTCCAGCGTGCTTATTTAACGGTCGATTTTAAAAAAAATAAGCGCATAGTTGCACAGAAAATATCTTTCTCATACCGATGATGAATTTTTTTTAAATTGATCCAGTTTCGGAGGAGAAAATAGGAGAATACGAAACCTCAATTTTTTCAATTTAAAATACGTTTTATCTAGTCGAAGCGCAACTGTCGCATTCACTCAATATATATATTGATATATATTGTCGCATTCACTCAATATATACATTCACTCAATATACATATATATCGAAGAAAGGAACGGCAACAAAATTAAGGTTTCGGATGTACAGCCCTCTTAAACAAAAAACATAAACCATATATTTTCCTCCTAGATTGTAAAGAAACAAAACAATATTTGTTATTATCATTGACAACCCCTTTGGTTCCATTGGCTACGCCACCTCTCTCAAGTGTTTTTAAATAAATAATATTATTAGTAAGCATATAGATATTATATTATAAGAGTGTAGTTCAATTAACAATGAAGTAAAAATTAAGTTTTCCAGAACGTTTTTATGTATGTATAATAAATTTAAAAAAATCATGACAGCTTGAATGTTTAATACTTAAACAACATTATGAGCAAAATTTCGCACTATTTACATTACTGAGGGTTGTACCCCCTTAGCCCGGGGGCTTTTCCGATGTTAATGAAGTCGTTAATTTTGTCACGTATTTAAATCACTAATAAAAATGCACTATCTACAATCGAGCAATATATTACGCCTTTTATTAATTCCACGTGAGCTTCAAAAAACAAAGCCATAAATAGTCAGCTTAATACATAGGTTACCAACGCGAGTTGAATTATCGTTTTCGTACACTGTTTAAGGATGTATGCTAATTTTGCGCTAAAAGATTATCGGCGAACGCTTTTTCAACACACAATCATCTAATATGATTTATGTTACTACACATTCAAAAATTTTCGCAACGCGTATTTCCGATCTCAGTACAAAAATAATACACAGTAATTGCACGTTATGGAGGCGAAGCGTCATGTGAACTTTGCATACTAAACGACCACGTGCAACGAACTTTTTAAATATAACTAGTACTTACTACTGTTTTAGGAATATTCTCAATTGAAATCTCAACCTGTTTAACAAGAACCATCTTCGACTTACAAGGCTTTCATCAGAAAACATCAAAGCCTCTAAAATGAGGTTCCATTCTTCATTTTTTTTTTAGCCATATGCATCCATTCAATAATTTAACAACAACCTATGACCCACTTCTTTCTATAATTTTACATTAAAATTTATAAGACTTTCTCCAGCTACATATGTATGTATAACCATTATTATGATATCTATGTATGACTAAATTTAATATATATACAAACAATACTCCAATCAAAAATTATATCACATAATAATTCACGTCCAAATATATTTACTAAATACTTTCATCTTCAATGACAATATATGCAATTTATCGTCAATGTGATATATATTTTTAAATTCAATACCATATTTTGAGCTACATCATAGCCCTTGGTTTAAGCCGTTAAGTGATTGTGGGTTTAAATTCCAGCTGATATCAAAAAACCTATTGATACTGGCAAGATCTGGAATCCAGATTCTGGACCATGTCTCCTGATTATTGATACAAAATTGGCACCTCCAAAAATCATGATTCATCCTAGCTTTTCATTATTTCCGCTCCAGATGGCGAGCGGGAAACTACTGAGATTAAACAATTACCAAGGAAATTTCATTACCTGCAAAATAGTACAAAAGCTTTGACATATTTCACACTCGGAATCGTAAATGGGATCAAAAATTCCTATTTTATACTGTATACATATATATACTCGTATTGTATATATAAATCTGTTTTAGTTGTTATTAGACGAAGATCATGATAATGACTAGCCTAGATGCGAGTGTGAAAATGCGATTTATACTCGATTACCTGTCGCGTCTCTGGGAAGCTCGGTCGTGCGAGTGGCATCATCGGGCCATCTCCACAACCCCTACAATGGGGTTTCAATGGGGGTGTGAGTCTTGGGAGGTAGTATCTTGTGCATAGAGCCTGCAGCGGCGATGACAGCGCGACGGGTTTAACGCTTCGCTGCTTGTTCGTGGGCTAATTAAATTCTGGACTAATCTCTCTCAACTTGTAATTCGATTACTGTCTCACAAGATACTCGAGATACCGAACGATGCACCCGGATGCAGATACGTCTTCGTCTTCTTATGCTTCTTAACGCGAATGCGGTCATAATGCACCGGACAGTCACTCTGATTCTATGCCGATCTACATTCTAAACTCTATGTAACGTAAATATTTATTGATGTGAGCCATCTTGATCCCTCGTTCAGTATTTAACTCAAAAATGAAATATTAAAAGTACTTTTCAGACTGAATTATACATACATAGGTATGTATGTATTTACTTGAAAAAAATATATAATTTTTATTTTTAAGATTCATATTAACATTTACTGGTTCAACTACATACATATATGTATGTATATGTTACAGTCCAAGTGTTCACTTCGATTCGTTCATCAACATACTAGTTTGTTCATAATGAAATTATTGATTTTAGTATAAGTACTAACAGTCAAATGCTATGCATGTATCTTCAAATGTACTCATCATGTTTCATATACAACTTTTAGCTGTCCAAACTTTTGAGCTGTCAAAACCATTGAGATGTCAAAACACCAAGTATTTAAAAAGGAAATCTTATGGAAACCAAATTACAACATTGTTATAATTTCCATTTATGATCATTTTAAAAATATTGCAACCGAGGGTAAGCATACATATGTACATAGAGGATGGAACAAACGATTGAGCATACTTAAACTTATGCCTAATAGTTTGTGCATGAACAAACTAGTTCGTTTGTAAATTATTTCTTTTGTGCACAATATAACTAGCCAAATTGGTGCGTGTATGAACAAACTATTATGTTAACGAACAAACGACTTGGAATGTAACATATACACTCCTCACATATTGTCTTTTTAGTTAGGTATATGTATGTTGTGCAATATTTATACCTACATATGCAAACTAATCTAATTCGACCCATTTTATAATTATAGAAAAAACAGAAAGTTCTTAACACAGATTGATTCTATACAAAACCAATCAATGGATTTATTTAAATCCTAACAGTAATAACCTATGCCTAATAGTCTGTGCACAAGTATACTAGTTAGAATGTCAATTCTTTTGTGCACACTATAAATTGCCAGATTGGTTCGTGTATGAACAAACTAGTATGTTCATGAACGAACGACACGTACACAACATCCATGACTGATATAAAAGTATCTAAGATGGATTTATTCCGAAATTCATAATTTAATTTAAATATATTGAAAAAAAATTGCAATTAAGAAAGTAACCAAGTAATGAATAAGTCTTTCTGAATAATATAATAGACATTTTTGAAGATAAAATTTTATTTCAATTGTAAATTTTATTTAAATCGCAAAGTAAATTTATTTATTATTAATTTTTTAATACTTCTGTTCAATAATTTATTCAAAGGATACATATTAATTGAGTAAATAAATAACTATCGTAAACATTATAATTGATTTGATTAACCTTTTAAAATCATATATGTTGCTAGATATATTACATTTCAAACTGCTATGGTATATATGTAAATATAATTGTATGAAATTTGAAACAATAGTTGATTACATTAATTATTGTGTAAGATACTTCAATATCATACATGGTACGTATTTTATGCATATATATGTATATACATACATACATAGTATAATATATGGACAACAATGGAAGGTTACCTTCTATAAAAACACTACATTGTACATATAATATATAATACGAGCGTCCCTTCGAGACGAATTAATCGTATTTTGACTAATGTATGCGTGAGTTTTGTGCATACATTTGCTTTTTAATGTAAACGATTTTGTGTGGAAACGCGGAAAAAGCAACAACGGCTCGCGTTTAACGTAATACGTTCCATAATTATAGTGATCGTTGACATCGTTGATTTATTATAACAATTACAAGCAATTATTTTATTATTGTAGTTTTCCACACACACACAAATATTTCCTCGCTCACACACACGGGAACGTACATTTCCAATTTGATCCGTATCTAATCGAGATTAATTTGAAGCGCACCTTTCAACGACCACCGGTCGAATTTCCACATAAACAACCAACAACCACCGGACAAAGACGAACGGAGGTCCAAAAAGGAAATCGGACTATATTTCATTTTTTTTCTTTCCACCTTTTCCCTCCCCCGCCGGCGAAAACAAATAACCATTGCTGTGTTATTTTGTGTGCAACACACGAAAACGAGTCATGTGAACCATAAATTTTTATTTTCTGATAAATAATCGACATGGTTCCGAAACACGCGAATCGGATACTCGGGAAAATGCGAGGAAAACTACACACATAAACCACACACTGTAAGAAAATTAGCCTTGCTCACTCTCTCCGCATATAATGCCCATTCATACATACATAAATACACTATAATTATTCATATAGGATCACCAAACACTCTCTTCGTCACCTAGTGCTATTAAATTGAATAATATCTAAACTTTGCGTATATTATAACGTGTGTATTCAATGCGGAACCAGTTCTTAATAAGTGCCTCTTCACTTAATGTCGGTTCGCCGTTCATTAAAAGTGTTTTTAATGGTGTATCCACCCTGTAAATGGGAATTACTATCTAAATTATCGTTTTTTTCGCCGCCGAAATGCATGTTATTACGAGCCGCGTCCGTAAACCGGTAATCAAAAGTATTAATTAAATTGATTTTGTCTACTTTGTACGTATTACGAGACCAATAACAAAACATCAAATGTGTATAATTGTATTAATATTGTTGTTAAAAAAATTCTAATACGTCGTTTTCTTAAGATGTTGATGAATTATTTAGATGGGTTGAATGTTATATGAGATGCGAGATTCAGAAGGGAATATTCCAGGCAGTCCGGTGCAAGTATGTGGATCGACCACCCACCCACCCCCCGTCCCTTCTGGATTTGGGCATGTATCAAACGCAGTCGGCGAAAGGCCCAAACGGAGATATCCGGTCCCGAGGGGATGGGATGTGGGGATGTTGGGGGGGAGAGGTCGAGCTCAAGACGCATGCGGTTACTTCCACGAAAGGACAATCAAAGCATAACTTGGTCCTTTTGATTTCGGCGACCCCGTCAGAGTTATTTTGAGGTCCCACCAGGAATCTTGATAATGCTTTACGTTTGTCGGTAATGCAACCACCGAGTTATTCATCTTATTCGCATACGTAGTATTCATGTACCTATTCTACTAACGTATGCTCGTGTGTTGTCTTCTTTGGAAATTCGCATGCGACCGCACATACCACCACCGTACCGGAATTGGACCATTGTAATGGAGTGTTTACACCGTTGAAACTTAACCTAACATTTGATGCTATAAAGAAAAGCCTTCACGAAACTTTATACTGTGCAATTTTTGTGTACAATTAACTTTTGTCAAATAAAATACATGCCAAGTAAATATATTTACTTTGACTATATTTACAAAGCACTCAAAGAAAGTTTTTCTAATTATATGATTAAAATATCTTATTTCAATTCAAGGCTATTTGTTACAAACACACTTAAATATAATACCTAACCTTTCCAATTAACCTGATACCAACTTATAGTTGAAGTGTAATTTCAATTGTAATACATTTTGACTAGTTAGAATGTCGCTCACTATATGAATCAACTCATGTAGGTTGGGCGGAATATGTACCAAATAGTCAAAATATAATATAACTAGAAGATACATTTCAACTGTAACATATACATATATCTGCTATATTTCACTATTCATTGTATATTTCATTATTTATTGTATATTTATATAAATATATGTATAAACTAGGAATCAAAATACGTTTTAAATGGTTTTAAGAATATAAAATGTAGTGGAAAATCACTACTAAACATATTGTGTCGTCTAAAATTGATCTAAAATAGTTATTAACTTAATCGTAGAGCATCTACGCCAAACGTGAACTTACGCATGTATATTATATTTATTACATAAAACAATGTAGTGTATGCTGTGTTATAATGATCAGAAAATAATATATAACTTATTTTATAATATATGTAGTATTAACATTGAGACCAATTTGTATATATAATTACATGCGATTGCCAATATTCCATTCTAAGAAAAACAATTATAAACAATTAACATATGATGGAAATAGATAATTTATATCCAACATACAAATATGATAAGGATAGTAAAACAGAAAGTTCTCGTTGCTTAAAGTCGTATATTACATATTGCTGCGTATAATATAATACCGAGAAGTGTAGAGGTAAAACGAAACCGTTAAGGCAACGAAGAAAATCGTAAGCAACAACAACCTGTATTGTGTTTTATTTAAATTAGGAACTTAACCCATTGATGCGAGTTGAAATTTCGGTGTTTAGATTCGGTAAAGCTATAAGAAAACAAAAGTTAGAGGAGAGGCAACCCCGTAGGCAGACTATAAGAGAATAGCCGTGGATATATCCCACTCACGTATTTACATATTAGGGTCACCTTAATTTCCGCCGAAATCGGCGGGACTGGCGATGCCCTAATGCCAGTCCTAACCGTCGTATCCGGTTCAAATCTGAGGGGATAAAACAAACTAACTGAGAGGGCTGTGCGCGCACACACACACTCGCGTATACACACATCCTCGAAGCAAATCTTAGTTAATAATTCTCGAGGGCCCCGGGGGCCCCGGCGGATGTGGCCAGGAAGACCCAAAGCCCGGGGGCCTGATCGGGGATCATGTGACCAAACAACCCACCAGCCGCAGCAGCTTCTGCCCCAAGATAGCCCCTAATGCCGAACACCCATTCGACCCCACCTAAAACCTCCCCCACCTGCTCCGTGCTAAGGATTCTTGGCTGACGGTCAAACACAAATCCTGAATTGCCTCCAACCATTATTGTTAATTTTATTTGTGAAATTATACGTATTATGCATGTACACGGTGGGGTTGGGTATACATACATAGACGGGGCTTAAAGACTTAATAATAAATTTTAAAGTGTAAATCCAGAAGGCCAAAGCTTTTTATATAAATTTATATTGAATAAATATTCCACTGGTAATTACGAAATTCGCTTTTATTGTTCGGCAGATTCTTAATTTTACGGCTAATTCCAATTAAGCATTGTACGTTTTTGCGAAGATAAATTTCAGTTTTTGGTAAATATAATTTTACATAAATAGAACTAGCATACATACTTGAAATTTATTTTATTATTTTTTGTAAAATTTCAGTTAATCTGCTCTCCAATGAATTGAGTGGAAAAATTTCAATATATGTACATATATACATAAACTAATTTACGGATTTAGTTTTAAGCACGTTTTATTTCTTTTTACTATACATATGTATATGTATGTATGTATTCAATTAAAATAAAATAAAACCCCTTGATATTGCATTACAAGTATTGTATTATAATAATCGTGATTTTAATTATATAGAAATTGTTTTCTTCGTACGCTATTGTTAAAAGGGAAGGTCGCTTTTCATTGACATTGAGATTTTCAGATGTTTCACTTCTTAAGGTCAATTAAACTTGTTACTATCGGATACATTTAAAATAAATAAACTAATAAAAGTCACATTATAAGAAAAATTGATCCGCATTTATTTAATTAAAAAAGAAAAATCTACCATTTGGTTTTGATTTCGAATGATTTTGTAATTAAACTGTACTTTTGGCTGTTTGGCTGCTCAAGAACAAAAAATTCCGTTCGATCTTTAAATTGCTCTCTAAATATTGTAAAGCACACATTGATCACATTCAGACAATTTTATAAGGAAAAGGATCAGGTAATGCGATTAGCCATAAACGTTTAGCTACCCAACATACAAGTTTTTTAAGCAGAAAAAATCCTCCAAAGCCATTAACCTACATTTCGAACAGAACCATATCCTCGCCGTCGAGACGAAAAATTGCAATTTAATCAAAACCGAATCGTTTTATTTAATGACGGCATTGTTTTCGTCGAAGTCGTTTTTTTACCCTCGTCCATTCGTTTTATTCAATTTCACCGTAAGTGTTCGTTCCATGATTTTAATCATCGTTTTTAAGCGAAAATTAATATCGAAGTACACCAATGGCGCAGCTCTCATCGTTTTCATTAAAATCCAATAATCAAAATGGTAACACCTCATCCATAAGCTGATACCAGCCGAGCAGCAGGAGTTTTCACACCCTTCCTATAAAATAAAAGGGTTAAACACCGCAGGTCACCCAGGGTTGAACGGGCGATAACTGCCACTATCCAAACATTATTTTTGCTGCATTTAAATTTAATCTCCACATGTTCAATTCCAAATAGTTAATTTCCAATATTATTACGACACCCAAATTTAAACAAACAATGAAAACTTTTTCGTACATTTTCATATATATTTTCATACATCCAGCAGTATGGCTCGGTGGTAGCGTGTATGTTTGCACCAAGTGATTATTGGGTTCAAGCCCGCTATACTGCTGGTCAGACTTGGATGTTTGTCCAATTCGATCCTTTCTTATCAGAGTTTGCCAATTTTATCATTGTTGAAACGGTTCCTTAAAATTGGCAAAAGTAGTCACAAATCTTCTGTATTATGTATGTATAATTTGTAAAAATTTATCTCTCAATGGATTAATTCTTTAATTAATTTAATTAATTGTTAATTTCGTGCTCCTCAGCTTCTCGAAATATGTACAGTGATTTATGTAATGAAAATGCTGCATTATTTGTAATTAATTGTCCAGGAAGGCGCATTAGGGTCTTCCTGTCAAGCCTTTCTTGTATATATCTATGTATGTAATATAAAAATAAAATATTCGCACTGGTTGAATCAATATAACATTGAACAATTTCAAGATTATAAGATTAAAATATGGATAGAGAATATAGAAAATGTGTATTGAAGTTTTAAAACTGAAAAATTTTAAACAGAAAACAGAGAGATGCAACCCTTGCAGCCTTACATTATCTATCACTGTGATCTAGTACTCCCACATACGTGCTCCAATTTTAGTCGGAGCGAAGTAATCGAAAACATAAACGAATTATTCGCCAGAGATTTTCAAAATGTATTCATTTTGAATTTATTTATTATATTTAGCGCATATCTGGCCATCGCGGGAGGGAAAATTGAATTATATTCAATTCGAGGTTAGCGTTTTTGTCTTTCATCTGACTTCGTGTAGTTGAAAGGTTGGCATTTTTGCAAAACCCAACCGTTCCATGTTCGAGATAAGTTGCCTCCGAGCTTACTGCAAGTGGTGAGCAAGCGGACGGTGCATTCTTAATATCGAGTGAATCTTCAGAAGCATCGCTTTTGCTTTATTAAAAATTGCAGTTGCTGGCGAGTTGCACGGTCTTCCTTCGAGTTATTATTCAATAGAGCAGAATGCATGATCGAGACCTGCCAACGGAACAATGAGTGATTAACCCTAACAATTTGCCAATACCACTGTTTGTTTGTGTTTAATATTGAAAGCAGATTGTGAAGCTCTGGTCGATCGCACATTGATTGAACCAATCAGATTTTTCCGATTCGAATAATAACATTGAAATATTGAAGAATCGTTCGCGTACTACGCCAGCACAACGAAATAATAATTGTACGTCCGTCTCGCTCGCACACATAAAAGCGCCCGACGCAGAGAAAGGGACAAAATATATTTTAAATTATTCACTGACGAAAACCGGTCAGTCGTCGACGCCATTTTGTTTATATTTTTATTGCGATAATTGATGTAAATTACGACGAATCATCAAATGCATGCAATATATTTTTTCTATTATATAATTATCATAATATAATAGTTATTATTCCGTCAATTAATATAATATTATTCAAATAAACACACGCATTAGGCTACCTAGTGCGGTGCAAAAATACAAGATAAGATATACACCTGATTTGAGTTTTCATATAAAAAATGAAACCACATTTGAAATCGTTTCGCCAAATAAAGTTTTGACGAGCATATACGGCACTCCGTTCAAATCGGACATCAATCTTTTTTTTAATCAGCAAATAATAATACGACCATAATTTATTACGCTACGTATCGTACTCGCATTCCACACATGTATGCCATAATAATTCACGATAATCAGACGCGAATGCGCGATTGACAGATTTGTCAAGACGAGTGATAGATAGTTTTGTGCCCAAGTCGACTTATTATAGGTTTTCACTCGTACGTAAACGACGTGCTCTCGTAATACTGAGCGATGAAAAATCGAAATTGCCACAGCATCACCAAATATGAATTATCGATTTGCTTAGGCCATATATTACCAGCAAAATTGGCTTTTTTTACATACATATATATTCATAGCTAGTCAGAGACGTGCACTCGTGCATGTGATTCAAGCGAACGCCCAGGGAGACAATCACTAAATAAAAGCAAGAATATTCTGGAAAGTATATATGTATACTGGTAAGGACAGTTCAGGGATATTCTATATAAATAAATACAAGTCCATATTAAAAAAAAATAGAATTAAAAGATACATACATACATCTTTTATCTAGAATAATCTATGTAACTTGACCTGAAATGAACTGCAATTACAAAGGCAAAGCCCCATAAGCTCACTAGCTCTCAGAGACAGAATGTTGGAAAGTTTTCAAGGTTCCGAAAAATTCCTTCTCTGACATACATATCTATCTACATTAAAGTATGGCATATGTATGTACATATATTTTGAATTAGCTCATTATATATAAATAATTCTGCAGTCAATTCCCTAAATGACTTTGCCTACTGGAATAATTGTGGAACAAATTATGTAGATTTAAGTTAATATACATATTTAATTCCTTAAGAAAATCTGAATCTGTTAAATAGGAAAATTGATAATACAAAAAAAATATAAACATGAAATTCATATTAAAAAATAAAATAAAAATTGAAAACATTTCTATATGATAAAAATAACAATAATAATTCCAATTTTATTTATTTCGAGAAAAATTTCGCCAAATATTAAATACATATGTATATCTAATGTTTCGCGTTTTACAATATTTAAAAATGCTGGTGGCCTGTAATACGTCTTTTCCGAGATTCTGGACATATCGAATTAAAAGAAGTGATAACAATTTGAGAATTAAGTCAAACAGAAATAGTATTTATGGAACTGAAAATTGAAATTCCGCCATTTTCAGACATACCGGCTCATATATTGAGGAAAAAAAAATTTGACAAAAATCATATTTAAAAAATTGTGCAATTTTATATTAAATATTTACAGGTTAAAATAAAATCTTAATGTCATAATTACCTTTCCAACTTTTTTTCATACTTCTTAATGAAAATGTTTCAATAAATACATCAAATAAAATACTAAAATTTTATCTAGAAAAAATGTTATTTAAATTATTAAGGTAATTTTTTTTAAATTCTGATTAAACCGTACGTTTAATCAAATTCAGAGACAATTGCATTGCGATAGGTAATCGTTCGATCAATCCAGCATTCGATATATAGCCGTAATTTATAGATGAAATCAGCGTGAGAATGATTCCGAGTAATTTATTCGGGTCGAGATCGATTGTTGGCTTTGAAGAGTCGAGTGATCGGACCCAATCAACGTAATGGCGACCCCGAATCACAAATTGAAGGCAATTCATCTCGATAACGATATTTTATTTCGGTTTTTTTCGTTGGCGATGTTATTATTTTATTTGTCGGCGTCGCTGACCGCATGAATACAAATTGTTTGATTTAATGGTACGCTTTGAGGCACAATCATAGTTATTACAAAAACATTACAATCGTTAGTGGGTTCGAAACCGTACGGCCCGAGGGTTGGCAATCCTACCGAACCACGACTCTAATCGCAACTCCACCGAAATAATTATAATTGATGATCGCGGCCGTTTAAGGGTCAAAACGATCGGGACACGGTTTTCGCGAATCAACCGCATTTGTCCGTATCGCAATTTTTTTTTCATTTTTCGCGCGCGTGTAGACATATAAAATGATATTGAATATGTATATTTGTTTGAGTGTATGCTCGCGTTTGTACCAAAGACAATTTCAAGTGAAATTTGATTTGCGGGCAAGTTTCTAGAGAAATTTGCGAGAAGTTTTGCGGGTGTGCGCTTTAAACGTTAACGAGAGCTGAAACTTGAATTTCTCGCAGATTAATTTGAAAATCGAACTTTACTGCGAGACGAACGTTCTATTATCGATTTTGTATTTGAAATACTGTAAACAATTTCTCTTTTTCTATATATGTTACAGTGAAAGCATATTTCAAGTGAAAATATATTTTCACCAATTCAAGCAATGAAAATGTATCAAACAATGAATTTACAACGTTTGACTCTATAAATTTAACCCTCACAACCCAATCTTAAATGAATAGGGCCAACATTTACTTAACCTAACCTATCCTAACCCTTAAATAATACCAACCCTAAAAATCTAATCTTAAATGAATAAAACCAACCCTGAAAATGTAACTGGTTATGATTTCACCGAAACGTCAGTGAAAATATATTTTCACTAGACATATAATTTCACTGTGACATAGAAATTAAGTTTTTATTTTATCATTGAACAAAATTAGTATCATAGTCAAAATTTAATTCATCATATCTAGTATTTTAATGCTAACAAGTCTATACATTATATTTTACCACAGTTTTTTCATGAATTAATATTTAAAATATAAAAAAAAACACATAAATAAATATCGTTGTGTGTATTAGATACATATGGATGTATGTACATATATTGTATAACATATCTATATTATCAACAATACATATTTAAAATGCATTTCAAATGTATTTAAAAACCGTACAAAGTATCTCAATTGTAACAATTGCTTATAAACAATATACATGTAGTTTTTTAATATAATTATAGAATGAGTTAATCCCGTGGAAAACTCATCGGAAAACCATTAATTTTTGTATATTTAGTAGCTCATTATATTTTACTGAAATAAATTTATTTCAAGTGATCTTAATCATATATAAAATATGATTCTAATATTCACATGCACGATTTTTATATTTTAGACTTTTATGTACTTATTAATTGATATGCATTTGACGTTATAATTCCCAAAATGGTAATATAAATTATATAAGTAGTCATTATATGGTATCTATAATGTCTGTTCTGAAATTGGTGTAATATTCTTGATCTAATTACCATAAAGTTATTAACAAATTCACGTAATTTCACGAGATCGCATTAGATAATGAGCTGAAGTTTTTAAAAAAGTGCGCGCGCGCACACTCACTTGCACACCGAAGGAACAACACGAAAATAAATCAAATCGATGTGTTTTTTTTTTTTTTTAATATAAAAGAAATTGTTCACGGGGGGAAAAATATCTCGGCCATCAATCTACAAATAACGAATACGGAAAAAATAACTATAAAGTTAAATTATTCGGGCGCATCTCGGGTACGGGCTGTAATTACCGGTTACGGGGCCGCGACCAGCCCTTCCCAAATGGAAATTATATTTAAAGGAAAAGCTATTAACGGAGCAACGCATCCTCGGACATACGTATCTAGGTGTCGACCGACTTTATTAAATGTTTTTTTCTCAGATCGTTCGGTCGGTTTGCTCCCCGGTGAAAAACGAATCCCGAGAAACGACGCTCGAGTCCCGAAAACATTTAAACCCGTACCCGTAATCGCTTTGCAATTTCGACTCTGGATCTCGCGTGGATGCCTTTAAAATTACACACGGGTCAATTTTACACACAAAAACGTCAGCTGATTAAATTTTACATTTAAATATCTACACATTGCTAAATCAACTCAACCTAATCTATGAAAGATAAATTCATTGATATAATCATCCAACTGAGTAGTTCAAATAACACATTTATAACATAATTTTATAATGATGGTCTTTTTATGGATAAAGTGGTTTTAAGTCAATAATATAATAATAACTGAATAATGTACAAAAATATTCACTTAGAATTTATAGAACGTATGTTATAATATATCAGCACTATTATTGTAACGCATTTTTATTTTATTTTATTTTATATACGGTCGCAAGAACCATTGAACAATAATAATATAGAACATATGTACATAATAATAATATATAGAACAATAAAACAAAAAAACTCAATATTAATATAAGAAAAGAAAAGAAAAATATGAGTTTTAAAACTAATTGAATAAATAAATGCATTTAGCATTTGTATAAATCAAAAAAATGATGATGTGACAATTTATTTAAGCTATGTTTACTAATATTAAAAAAATCAAATTGGCTAAATTCTTTCGCAGTTTATGAAGTCGGGGTAGCGTTGAATTTTTTTTATAACTAGTGGCATAATTTTTGATGTGGAATAAATAGTTGCATCTGGTAAATCTCCCTGGTGTATGAAAATTTATGAGATCCACTAATTCACTACAGTCCATAACTCCACTAAGTACACCAAACAGTCATAGTAAATCATTGATTATTCTCCTGTCACAAAGTTTTATCATATTTAATTTAATATACTTGTTGGTGGCGGTCAGATTTTGTAAAAAAAATAAAATCAATGAATGTAATAAATCTTTTCTGAATCCTCTTATGTACCTGTGAATTAGGGGACCATATTAGCGAATTGTATTAAGGTCGATTCCTTACCATGTTATAATATATAGAAGCATTTATATTGTATGCTCTTGTATTTTAAATTTAAAAATAAATTTTATTTCATTTTTCCATGAATCAAAAATATTTTCATTGATATGAAAATTTTGCGAGAAATTTTTTTCCAAAATAAATATATCTACAACAAATCCGTAGAAAATACGGTTCGAGCTTTTAAAGTCGTGCCGCCATCAAAAAGCTCATCGTTCAAAAGATATTAAACATTTTATATAGAAAACCGCTCTGAAATGTGCTCTCATGAATCAAACGGCCATCAGTCATCCTTCCACCGTACCAACCAACCAAAAAAAAAAAAAAACATTATAATAATAATAAGTAAGAGCCCAAAAAGAACGAACGCTCAACCGCACTCTTTACACAACTGTTCGAGAAAAGATCGATTTTCAGTGGAAATATTTCACGAATTGAATATACAGTTTCAAGATCCTTCATAGGTATGTATCCAATCGTGAGTTCAAGACCTCTCGAATACTTACATAATCGTTACATACATACGTATATGTATACGATAAAAATGGTATCTACGTCGGATTTTATATATCTGTCGATCAGATAGGAACATAATCGTAATAATAAAACAGCATCGATTAAGCATGCGTGCTCATCGTACGTTCTTTGATCGATCGAAACGTATGCAGTAACGCCGGGCAATTTCCAATAAATAAAAACGAGT